>NC_084631.1:27325593-27560593 GCF_033978795.1 Nerophis ophidion | reverse complement strand
AAAAGTACCAATACTGTCAAAACAAGAGCGCCAGGACAGGAAAGGATACCAAACACAAACAAAGTCCAAACTGTCATGTGGGATCATGACACATTATTGATTGCAAAATGTAAAAAAAAAAAAGATTTACTTTTGACAATTAGACTTAGACAAACTTTATTGATCCACAAGGGAAATTTTAGCTCTGTTACAAAGGATGGAAAGGATAATGCAGGTATAAAGTTCACAAAAAATGTACCATAGTAGCAATATAAAAAATGTATCTTTATAATTACATATATGTAATATTTACATATTATATATACAGTATATAATATATAAACAATCTAAAACAAATCTCAATTACCATGTACAATATTACAGTATATGTTTCAGCTGCAGCAAAAAAAGAGCAGCATTAAATAGAGCAGTGGTTCTCAAATGGGGGGGATACTTGAAGGTATGCCAAGGGGTACGTGAGATTTTTTAAAACTATTCTAAAAATAGCATCAATTCAAAAATCCTTTATAAATATATTTATTGAATAATACTTCAACAAAGTATGAATGTAAGTTCATAAACTGTGACAAGAAATGCAACAATGCAATATTCAGTGTTGACAGCTAGATTTTGTGTGGACATGTTACATAAAGATTTCTTATTTGTGAAAAAATGTTTAGAATTAAGTTCATGAATCAAGATTGATCTCTATTACAATCCCCAAAGACGACACTTTAAGTTGATGATTACTTCTATGTGGAGAAATCTTTATTTGTAATTGAATCACTTGTTTATTTTTCAATAAGCTTTTAGTTATTTTTATATCTTTTTTTCCAAATAGTTTAAGAAAGACCACTACAAGTGAGCAATATGTTTGCACTGTTATACAATTGAATACATCAGAAACTGATGACACAGTGCTGTATTTTACTTCTTTATTTCTTTTTTTCAACCAAAAATGCTTTTAAGTCTCACCTTAAAACTCATTTGTATACTGTAGCCTTTAAATAGACTCCCTTTTTAGACCAGTTGATCTGCCGTTTCTTTTCTTTTTCTCCTATGTCCCACTCTCCCTTGTGGCGGGGGTCCGGTCCGATCCGGTGGCCATGTACTGCTTGCCTGTGTATCGGCTGGGGACATCTTTGCGCTGCTGATCCGCCTCCACTTGGGATATTTTCCTGCTGGCTCCGCTGTGAACGGGACTCTCGCTGCTGTGTTGGATCCGCTTTGGACTGGACTCTCGCGACTGTGTTGGATCCATTATGGATTGAACTTTCACAGTATCATGATAGACCCGCTCGACATCCATTGCTTTCCTCCTCTCCAAGGTTCTCATAGTCATCCTTGTCCCCGACGTCCCACTGGGTCATTATTGTCACCGACGTCCCACTGGGTGTGAGTTTTCCTTGCCCTTATGTGGGCCTACCGAGGATGTGGTAGTGGTTTGTGCAGCCCTTTGAGACACTAGTGATTTAGGGCTATATAAGTAAACATTGATTGATTGATTGATTGATTGATTTGCTCTGATTAGGGGGTACTTGAATTAAAAAAAGGTTCACAGGGGGTACATCACTGAAAAAAGGTTGAGAACCACTGAAATAGAGAGTAGATCCAGCAGAAAATATAAATCATAAAGGTAGCTAACATAGAAGCTGTCAGGTAATAGACAGATATCATCTTTTTTTCCCTTTTAAGTTATTTTGGTAGACAAAATGATATTTTCGGCAATTATTTTTGAAAAGTTTAGTTTTACATATTTGAGCAGTATTTTTTTTTTACATGATAGTAGTAATAATAAAATCCTACCTAAAATAAACAATAATGCACTTTGAGAATGAATAAGTAAATACAGTCTAATCCAATCAATCCAATTTACTTTATTTATATAGCACATTTAAACAACAAGAACGTTTCCAAAGTGCTGCACAGCCATGTTAAAAACAATATTAAAAAAAAAAGTATTATGCTCCACCAATGACTGAATAAAAACAAAACAAAAAAATTATATAAAACCAACATCAATCAATCAATGTTTACTTATATAGCCCTAAATCACTAGTGTCTCAAAGGGCTGCACAAACCACCACGACATCTGAAAGATGAGTGAAACATAAAAACAATATAAAAATAAATTTGATTAAAAACAATTTTAAAGGGTAAAATCAATTAAAACAGTAAAATAGAAATCAAAGTGTATAAAAAACACAGAGGACAACAGAGGACAGAGGACCACACAACTCACGTAGTGTTAAAAGCCAAAGAATAAAAGTGGGTCTTAAGACGAGACTTAAAACACTCCACTGTGGAAGTACTTTGAACAGTTTGTATATACTTGAAATATAAATTAACACGTTGTATTTGGTCTGCTATATCAAATGTGATTACATTTAAAGTTGTGCTAACACACATGTGTTTGTTGTTGCAGATATTATTTTCAATTTCCGCACCACTTATGTCAGCAAGTCAGGTCAGGTGATCTTTGACGCGCGGCAGATTTGCATTCACTACCTGACCACCTGGTTCATCATCGACCTGGTGGCTGCATTGCCCTTTGACCTGCTTTACGCCTTTAAAGTCAGCGTGGTGAGTAGTCTTTGTCTCTTCCTGCATAGGCGCATAATCAATATGCATCTCTTGAAAATACCTCTAATGATGGACTGATTTTGACATTAGTGAAGTCATACAGGGTTGGAACACACCACTTTGAACGCATACTTGTCAACATTGATGATTGATTGGACTTTCACCAATCCTGCCAACATCTGACATTTTTCATGTTCTGGATTGTTTCCTTTGCTGCTCCGCTGCCTCTTTGATTCTGTCTATTGATTGCACATACCATACGGAGGCTTTCAATTGTACTTTATAGCATCATTATAAGCTTGTTCCGGGCGGCTTGACCCCCTTAAGGAGAGCCCAGAGCAAAGGGAAGGAGGAAGCACACTTGTGGGGCAATTAGGTGCAGCTCCACGACTTGACCATGTCTGATGAATACTTGGTTTTATTATAAGTGCTGTTTGTTTTCACTCATCTTTCAGACCCGCGCCATTCACACCATTAAGAGACCTTTGTCATCACATTAGGTGCATAAAGTGTGTCACAAAGACTGCCTTTGCAAAGGTTTTTTTGTTCAGTGATGTTCAGTCATCTATTTCATAAATATCATCTCTTAAGACTGACAGAGTTCAATATTTATCAAAATGCTTGTTTAACCTATCAAGTCATTTACAGGCTGAATCTTAGGCTCTGTAGCTTGGTTCCTATCTACCATCCCCTGCATGCCCACAACACTCGTAACTTAGATCTGATAACAGGTAAACATCGTCTACTGGCTTGTACCGCTTACAGTGTTGTATGCAGGGGACCAAAGATTTGGAACCAGCTTAATGAGAGCCTCAAGATGCTGTATCCATTCTCCAACTTCAAAAAGAAACTGAAAACTTACCTATTAACCACCTATCTCTAATGCCTCATGTGGGGTAGTCTACTGTTGGGTTTTGGATGGTTGTATGAATGTATATATGTATGTGTATGCTTGCTTTGGTACTACTATCTTGTGTTTATTATATAGCGTTGTTGTTGTTTTGTTTTTGTTTTTTGTTGTTGTGCTTGCTACCATGTTTCATCTTTCCATATATATATTGTCCTCTGGACCCCTGTCAAAAGCTTCTTTTAGCTTATTTGGGGGATCCTTTCACATACCAACATCTTTAAATGATGACATTTCACCACTACTGTAATTGTTATATGGTATTGTGAATAAACTTGAACCTAAAAAAAATGTATTGCAGCATCTCGAAGAAGTAAAAAATAAAAGGGTATTTGTTAAACAATATGTTTAATTCAGCACTAAATAATGCAAGCAATATATTAAAAACAACTACAGGGGAAGCAGTGCAATGCTACACACATTAAAACAGCAATAATCCCTCCTTTATCGCTGTTAATTGGTATCGTGCCTGAGTTTGAGTTTGACTTTATTTCAAACACGCATGCATACCACATGATACGTCACAATTTCCAGTTTCTCTACGCAACATGTTCCAAAAGGAGTAGGAAAAAGCAGAGCTACCCCTTTTCCTTTACATAGCAGTCGCTAACACTTTTGTTCACGTCCTGTTCTCAATTTGTTCACAATGTAGTCCATAAGTAATAACATTAAAAATAAATAATAATTAGTGATGTAAGTTATATTTCATACGGTGAGATAAATAAGATTATCTAGAATGTGGTCAATTAATTTCCACAAGTAGGAATTATTAATTATAAATCGAATATTCTAAATGAGTTGTTTAACATCATGAAAGCCCTCTAGACATAGAATAACACAGGGGTCGGGAACCTTTTTGGCTGAGAGAGCCATACCAGCCAAATATTTTAAAAATACAACTTAATGCAGTGGTTCTCAACCTTTTTTCAGTGATGTACATTTTTTTAATTCTAGTACCCCCTAATAAGAGCAAAGCATTTTTGGTTGGAAAAAAAAAGATAAAGTAAAATACAGCACAATGTCATCAGTTTCCATCCATCCATTTTCTACCGCTTTTTCCCTTTTGGAGTCGCGGGGGGCGCTGGTGCCTATCTCAGCTACAATTGGGCGAAGGCGGGCTTTTTGGTTTATTAAATTGTATAACAGTGCAAAATATTGCTCATTTGTAGTGGTCTTTCTTGAACTATTTGGAAAAAAAGATATAAAAATAACCAAAAACTTGTTAAAAAATAAACAAGTGATTCAATTATAAATAAAGATTTCTACACATAGAAGTAATCATCAACTTAAAGTGCCCTCTTTTGAGATTGTAATAGAGATCCATCTGGATTCATGAATTTAATTATGAAAATTTCTTCACAAAAAAAAAAAAAATCTTTAACATCAATATTTATGGAACATGTCCACAAAAAATCCAGCTGTCAACACTGAATATTGCATTGTTGCATTTCTTTTCTTACATTCATATTTTATTTAAGTAGTATTCAATAAGTATATTTATAAAGGATTTTTGAATTGTTGCTATTTTTAGAATATTTAAAAAAAAATCTCACGTACCCCTTGGCTTACGTTCGCGTACCCCAAGTTGATAACCACTGACTTAATGTGTGCATTTTTTAAAGGCCTACTGAAATTAGATTTTCTTATTCAAACGGGGATAGCAGGTCCATTCTGTGTCATACTTGATCATTTCGCAATATTGCCATATTTTTGCTGAAAGGATTTAGTAGAGAACATCCACGATAAAGTTCGCAACTGGAGAAAAGCCCTGCCTCTACCGGAAGTCGCAGACGATGACGTCACATGTTGATGGCTCCTCACATATTCACATTGATTTTAATGGGAGCCTCCGACAAAAACAGCTATTCAGACCGAGAAAACGACAATTTCCCCATTAATTTGAGCGAAGATGAAACATTCGTGTTTGAGGATATTGATAGCGACGGACTAGAAAAAAATAAAAAAACGCGATTGGAATCACGTTGCATTGAGACGGATTCATATGTTTTGAGAGACATTTACTCGGATAGTTCTGGGAAATCCCTTATCTTTCTATTGTGTTGCTAGTGTTTTAGTGAGTTTAACAGTACCTGATAGTCGGAAGTGTACGTCCACAGCCGGGTGTTGATGCGCAGTGTCTCAGGGAAGTCGACGGCAGCTGTTCGGGAGGCAGAAGCTCAGCTGATATCCTGTAAGAGGCAACTTTTTACCCACAATTTTCTCACTGAAACCTGCTGGTTGACATGTAGTCGGGATCAATGCCGCTGTGATCCATAGTAAAGTTTCACCTCCGTGAATTTTAAACAAGGAATCACCGTGTGTTTGTGTGGCTAAAGGCTAAAGCTTCCCAACTCCGTCTTTCTACTGTGACTTCTCCAATATTAATTGAACAAATTGCAAAAGATTCAGCAACACAGATGTCCAAAATACTGTGTAATTAAGCCGTTAAAGCAGACGACTTTTAGCTGTGTGTGTACGCAGCACTGATATTCATAACAGCCCGTGACGTCACGTGTACACGTTATCATTACACAATGTTTTCAAGAAAAAAGTCCCGGGAAATTTAAAATTGCAATTTAGTAAACTAAAAAGGCCGCATTCGCATGTGTTGCAATGTTAATATTTCATCATATAAACTATCAGACTGTGTGGTGGGTAGTAGTGGGTTTCAGTAGGCCTTTAAGTAACAACAACATTTTTAGAGTCTCTTTTTTTTTTTTAATAACAATGTTATTCTGAAGCTTTTCAACAATAAATAAAATACATCTTACCATTAATGTGACTTCTTGAACAGGTGCGGTAGTAACCGGATGGATGGATTAAAATGCATGAGAATGTTTTATATTTTGAACGTTATTTTGAACACTACCTAGGAGTACCTAGTAGTCTAGGTTCAGTAATGCGGACGTTGTACCGATCCGTTGTGGTGAAGAAGGAGCTGAGCCGGAAGGCAAAGCTCTCATTTTACCGGTCGATCTACGTTCCCATCCTCACCTATGGTCATGACCTTTGGGTCATGACCGAAAGGATAAGATCACGGGTTCAAGCGGCCGAAAGTAATTTCCTCCGCCGGGTGGCGGGGCTCTCCCTTAGAGATAGGGTGAGAAGCTCTGTCATCCGGGAGGAGCTCAAAGTAAAGCCGCTGCTCCTCCACATCGAGAGGAACCAGATGAGGTGGTTCGGGCATCTGGTCAGGATGCCACCCGAACGCCTCCCGAGGGAGGTGTTTAGGGCACGCCCAACCGGTAGAAGGCCACAGGTTCTGTAATGCGGACGTTGTACCGATCCGTTGTGGTGAAGAAGGAGCTGAGCCGGAAGGCAAAGCTCTCATTTTACCGGTCGATCTATGTTCCCATCCTCACCTATGGTCATGACCTTTGGGTCATGACCGAAAGAATAAGATCACAGGTTCAAGCGGCCGAAAGTAATTTCCTCCGCCGGGTGGCGGGGCTCTCACTTAGCGATAGGGTGAGAAGCTCTGTCATCCGGGAGGAGCTCAAAGTAAAGCCGCTGCTCCTCCACATCGAGAGGAGCCAGATGAGGTGGTTCGGGCATCTGGTCAGGATGCCACCCGAACGCCTCCCTAGGGAGGTGTTTAGGGCACACCCAACCGGTAGAAGGCCATGGGGAAGACCCAGGACCCGTTGGGAAGACTATGTCTCCCGGCTGGCCTGGGAACGCCTCGGGATCCCCCGGGAAGAGCTAGACGAAGTGGCTGGGGAGAGGGAAGTCTGGGCCTCCCTGCTTAGGCTGCTACCCCCGCGACCCGACCTCGGATAAGCGGAAGAAGATGCATGGATGGATGGATGGATGGATGGATGGATTTTAAACACTGTGATTACCAGCGGAGTTCTTCATTACTTATCGTGTTAAGCAATGTCAGCAAAGATTTATCTGAGAGCCAGGTGCAGTCATCAAAAGAGCCACATCTGGCTCTAGAGCTGTAGGTTCCCTACCCCTGGAATAACATAACACTCCTTTAATCCACTGTAAAAATTATGCCTGAGGCTGAGCTAATCAGTGACCACGATACTGAACAGCGCGCTCTTATTCGTTTGTTCTCACCCAGAGGCCAATTCTTTTGTAGTGTTGACATTTTTGGTTCATTCAGACATTTTTATGCTTAAAGAATGCCTAATTGGTCACTAAAGACAGGTTTGACTGAAAAATAAAAAATAAAGTGACATTTTATTAAATATATACACTATATTTCCAAAAGTATTTGGTCACCTGCCTTGACTCACATACATTCCTAGCCCACAGGGTTCAATATGATGTGGGTCCACCTTTTGCAGCTACTACAGCTTTAACTGTTCTGGGAAGGCTGTCCACAAGGTTGTGGAGTGTGTTTATAGGAATTGTTTTACCATTCATCCAAAAGCGCATTGGTGAGGTCACACGCTGATGTTGGTTGAGAAAGCCTGGCTCTCAGTCTCCTTTCTAATTAATCCCAAAAGGCTGAAATAGAACGGAGAGGGTTCAGGTCAGGGCAGTCAAGTTCATCCACACCAGACTCTGTCATCCATGTCTTTATGGACCTTGCTTTGTGCACTGGTGCACAGTCATGTTGGAAGAGGAAGGGCCCAGCTCCAATCTGTTCCCACAAGGTTGGGAGCGTAGAATTGTCCAAAATGTTTTGGTATCCTGGAGCATTCAAAGTTCCTTTCACTGGAACTTAGGGGCCAAGCCCAATTCCGGAAAAACAACCCCACACCATGATTCCTCCACCACCACATTTCACACTCTGCAAAATGGAGTCTGAAATGTACCGTTCTCCAGGCAACCTCCAAACCCAGACTCATCCATCAGATTGCCAGATGGAATAACGTGATTTATCACTCCAGAGAAGACATCTCCACTGTTTTGGAGTCGAGTGGCAAGGTGCTTTACACCACTGCATCCAACGCTTTGCATTGGACTTGGTAATGTATGACTTAGATATAGCTGATCGGCCATGGAAACCCATTCCGTGAAGCCCTCTGCGTACTGTACGTGGGCTAATTGGAAGGTCACATGAAGTTTGTAGCTCTGTAGCAACTGACTGTGCAGAAAGTCGGCCATCTCTTTGCACTATGCGCTTCAGCATCTGCTGACCCCTCTCTGTCAGTTAACATGGCCTACGACTTAGTGGCTGAGTTGCCGTTGTTCCCAAACTCTTCCATTTTCTTATAATAAAGCCGACAGTTGACTTTGGAATATTTAGGAGCTAGGAAATTTCACGACTGGATTTGTTGCACAGGCGGCATCCTAAAAACTGTTCCACGCTGGAAATCACTGAGATCCTGAAAGCGGCCCATTCTTTCACAAATGTTTGTAGAAACAGTCTCCATGCCTAAGTGCTTGATTTTATACACCTGTGGCCGGGCCAAGTGATTAGGACACCTGATTCAGATCATTTGGATGGGTGGCAAATAGTTTTGGCAATATAGTGTATATTAGGGGTATGGGAAAAAATTGATTCCAATACGAATTGAATTGAATACGTTGTGCGATTCAAAATTGATTCTCATTTTTTTTTAAATCGATTTTTTTTTTAATTTGAATAATTTTTTTTTTTTTTTTTTTTTTTTTTATCAATCCAACAAAACAATACAGAGCAGTATCAAAACAATGCAATCCAATTCCAAAACCAAACCTGACCCAGCCACACTCAGAACTGCAATAAACAGAGCAATTCAGAGGAGACACAAACACGACACAGAACAAACCAAAAGTAGTGAAACAAAAATGAATATTATCAACAACAGTATCAATATTAGTTATAATTTCAGCATCATTAGACATTTATGAAAAAAAAAAAAAAAGAACAATAGTGTCACACTGGCTTACACTTGCACCGCATCGCATAAGCTTGACAACACACTGTGCCCAATGTTTTCACAAAGATAAAATAAGTCATATTTTTGGTTTGTTTAATAGTTAAAACAAATTTACATTATTGCAATCAGTTGATAAAACATTGTCCTTTATAATTATAAAAGCTTTTTTTTTTTAAATCTACTACTCTGCTAGCATGTCAGCAGACTGGGGTAGATCCTGCTGAAATCCTATGTATTGAATGAATACAGAATAGTTTTGAATCGGAAAAATATCGTTTTTGTATCGAAAATCGCGTTGAAACGAAAAAAATCGATATATTATCGAATCGCGACCCCAAGAATCGATATTGAATCGAATCGTGGGACACCCAAAGATTCGCAGCCCCAGTGTATATATATATATATATATATATATATATATATATATATATATATATATATATATATATATATATATATATATACATATATACATATGTACATATATACAAACCCCGTTTCCATATGAGTTTGGAAATTGTGTTAGAGGTCAAAATAAATGGAATACAATGATTTGCAGATCCTTTTCAACCCATATACAATTGAATTCACTACAAAGACAAGATATTTGATGTTCAAACTCATAAACTTAATTTTTTTTTGCAAATAATAATTAACTTAGAATTTCATGGCTGCAACACGTGCCAAAGTAGTTGGGAAAGGGCATGTTCAACACTGTGTTACATCACCTTTCTTTTAACAACACTCAATAATCGTTTGGGAACTGAGGAAACTAATTGTTGAAGCTTTGAAAGTGCAATTCTTTCCCATTCTTGTTTTATGTAGAGCTTCAGTCGTTCAACAGACCGGGGTCTTCGAGTTGTATTTTACGCTTCATAATGCGACACACATTTTCGATAGGGGACAGGTCTGGACTGCAGGCGGACCAGGAAAGTACCCACACTCTTTTTTTACGAAGCCCTGCTGTTGTAACACACTGTATGTGGCTTGGCATTGTCTTGCTGAAATAAACAGGGACGTCCATGAAAAAGACAGCGGTTAGATGGCAGCATATGTTGTTCAAAAACCTGTATATACCTTTCAGCATTAATGGTGCCTACACAGATGTGTAAGTTACCCATGCCTTGGGCACTAATGTACCCCCATACCATCACAGATGCTGGCTTTTGAATTTTGCGTCAATAACAGTCTGAATGGTTAGCTTCCCTTTTGGTCTGGATGACACGATGTCGAATATTTCCAAAAACAATTTTAAATTCGGACTCGTCAGACCAGAGAACATTTTTCCACTTTGCGTCAGTCTGTCTTAGATGATTTCGGGCCCAGGGAAGCCGGCGGCGTTTCTGGATGTTGTTGATAAATGGCTTTTGCTTTGCATAGTAGAGTTTTAACTTGCACTTACAGATGTAGCAACTAACCGTATTTAATGACAGAGATTTTCTGAAGTGTTCCTGAGCCCATGTGGTGATATCCTTTAAAGATTGATGTCGGTTTTTGATACAGTGCCGTCTGAGTGATCAAAGGTCACGGTCATTCAATGTTGGTTTCTGGCCATTCAGCTTACGTGGAGTGATTTCTCCAGATTTTTTGAACCTTTTGATATTATGGACCTTAGATGTTGAAATCCCTAAATTTCTTGCAATTGCTTGTTGAGAAACGTTGTTCTTAAACTGTTTGACTATTTGCTCACGCAGTTGTGGACATAAGGGTGTACCTCGCCCCATCCTTTCTTGTGAAAGACTGAGCATTTTTTGGCAAGCTGTTTTTATACCCAATCATGGCACCCACCTGTTCCCAATTAGCCTGCACACCTGTGGGATGTTCCAAATAAGTGTTTGATTAGCAATCCTCAACTTTATCAGTATTTATTGCCACCTTTCCCAACTTTTTTGTCATGTGTTGCTGGCATCAAATTCTAAAGTTAATGATTATTTGCAACAAAAAAAAGTTTATCAGTTTGAACATCGAATATGTTTTCCTTGTAGTGCGTTCAATTGAATATGGGTTGAAAATTATTTGCAAATCATTGTATTCTGTTAATATTTACATTCAACACAATTTCCCAACTCATATGGAAACGGGGTTTATATATATATATATATATATATATATATATATATATATATATATATATATATATATATATATATATATATATATATATATATATATATATATATATATATATATATATATTTATATAGGCTCCAGCATCAAGAAAACAATACAAAAAAAATTAACCCCAAATTTAGTCTATGGTTGGAATAAATGCAAGGAAAAGGAGTGGGCACACTGTCATGCTGCTGCCGCCCCCGGCAAAGGTCCCTGTTTGGTTCCAGAGTCTATTAATGGAAATACCACTCAGTCCCAGCAGAATTAGAATTCAGGTTCAGGGTCTCTGGGCCCTCGGGCCTGCTTGCTTTCTGCAAAAAGGGGCTCGGCCAGCAACCATTAATTATCTATAATTGTCCCCAAGTAACTTCATAAAACACAACTAAAATTTTCACTGTAAACTTGTATGCCTTTCCATTCTATTGTTTTTTGTGCAAATCACTGCCAATTATGTAAAAATAAGAAGATATCTTTAACAACAGTAAAATAGTAATCAGAATAAGGTTGTTCAGCACATTATATACATTAGAAAGTACCCCTGAATTATACTTCCTTTGAGAAATACCAATATTCATTTTTTTGGACATTTCCACACAGATAATTTACAAGCGGAAACATTGTGGAGACTGAAGAGCTTAAAAACTAAGGATGAAGGTGAAGCTATGAACACTTAAGTTCCACTCGACAAGCGGTGCTTTAAACATAGCTACTGTTTTTAGCTACTTCTGCATGACTAATCCTAGCCTCCATAGCAGGGGTAGGGAACCTATGGCTCTAGAGCCAGATGTGGCTCTTTTGATGACTGCATCTGGCTCTCGGATAAATCTGAGCTGACATTGCTTAACATGATAAGTAATGAATAATTCCACTTGTAATCAGTGTTAAAAATAACGTTCAAAATATAAAACATTCTCATGCATTCTTATGTTCAAGAAGTTGCGTTAATGGTAAGAAGTATTTTTTTAAATTATTGGTTAGTGTGGGGCTTGCCCTCCTGGGGGTTCTTCAGACCACCAAGAGCCTGTTTTAGGGATACATTATTGTTTTATTTTGTTTTTCTCTCAGTTGCTTTTCAGCAATTGTCTTTTTCTCTTTCATCCTCACTCGCGCTCTGGCTCCAGCCCCGACCCCGTCTCACCTCCTGGCTGCTGCTTATAACAAAGCGACAGGTGATTAGATAACAAGGCCCTGGTGGGCCTTCTACGCACCTGTCGCTGATTTCGATGCTGGTCCTGGCAACATCCCACTTTGCTGCAGGCTTGCAGGCCACACCCCTCCACAGTTAACTTCAGAATAACAATGTTAATACAAAAAATAAGAGACCTATTATACTCTGGAAATGTTGGTCTTACTTAAAAATGCACGCGTTTAGTTGTGTTCAGTGTTAAAAAAAAATTATATGGCTCTTAGGGAAATACATTTTAAAATATTTGGCTTCTTGGCTCTCTCAGACAAAAAGGTTCCCGACCCCTGCTCCATAGCGACAAATAAAGTACGTTTTTTTCAAGTATCATCCCTGCAGGACGAGGACTAGTTACACATGTTTTACTACACACCGTAGGATGATACAATAGCTAACCGCTAACAGCAATGTAGCGCTCCTCAATGTCAACAACTCGGTAGATCAATAAAATACAACTATCGACTTAGGGCTGGGCGATATATCGACATACTGGATATATCGCGGGTTTGTCTCTGTGCGATATAGAAAATTACATCATGGTGATATTCGAGTATACGTTCTAACGCAGTTGCTTATAGCTGCTGGCATTTCACTACAGGCTCTTTCCACTCTTGGTTGTCTCCTTCTCGCAGACAGCAAGCGCACCTTCTTATATAGTACGTCAAATACGTATATGTCCTAGCGGAGCAGAGAGGTAGCAGCATGGGTAACGTCAGCTGTGGTGCGAGTGGTAATACGAGAGAAAGAAGGTGCAAATCTGGTAACAAATGAAGGAAGAATTAATTCCCAGGAAAAACAGCAGGGGTTCCATCGTCTGGTGGTGGTTTGGTTTCAAGTGGGAATATGTCGAACAGACAACCATAATTTTTCAAATATGCGGCAAAAGTGTTGCTACAAAAAGTAGTATTACTGCTAATATTTAGCATCTTTTGAAAAGTAGCCCGCTCGAGAATGAAGAGTGTTTGAAAATCCGCATGTCAACATCTCAGTTTGGAGCCACACCAAAAAATGCCGATGCAACCATTTCCAGATCAACACCGTATGAAAAAATAGTGAACAAGATAAGCGATTTGAATTCCTATTATGCAGCTCATCTCTATTTGACATTTATTGAAATATCTTGTGTGACATCATGCACAAAAGTGCACTTTATTTGTTTTAAACTATTGTAGTGGCGTTCTGTACAAAAAGTGCACTTTAATTTAGTGTTGGTTTGATAAGTCATCTTAGTTACATCATGCACACAAGTGCACTAATAGCTTGTTTTAAAATGTCTCTGACAATCTTGCACTTTCTGTTTTGAAATGACATGAATGTTTGTGACACTGCTTAATAGCTGTTTAATAAATACAGATTCCCCTCTCTGCATGAAAGTTTGGTATTATCGACCGATAAATGCTTTAAAGAGGGATATCGGAAATCATCATGATTTTTTTAAAACAATGTTGTAAGGAGCGGTACATATCCGGTAAAACATGGATATAAACCCAATCAGCAGCCCCTCCCCTCGCCTTTCTCTCCTCTCCCCTTTCCCACACACAACACAGGAGTTAAAGGTTTACTGGCGACGCTTGATGACCTCATCAAACCGCCGCGAGCGCATCATAACAACAACAAGAGTGTGTTGTTGCCGGTGCTGTAGCCGTGGCTAACAAGCGAGCTCGCTCGGTGACTGACTAACGACACCATGTCTATGGTTTGGGATTATTTTAAAGTGTGTCATCATACTGGTGTAATTATATGCATCAAGTGTTCATTCAAGGCTAAAGCAAAATATCGTGTATCGTGACATGGCCTAAAAATATTGAGATATTAAAAAAAAAGGCCATACCGCCCAGCCCTATATCGACAGCAATGATACCAACTTTAGTTATGATCCTGTAACTACTTGGTATCGGATCCATACCCAAATTTGTGGTATCATCCAAAACTACTGTCAAGTATCAAAGAGAAGAAAAAGTGATTATTACATTAGAACAGAAGTGGAGCTAGAACATGTTAAAACAGAAAGTGAGCAGATATTAACAGTAAATGAACAAGTAGATGAATAATGTTGACAAAATAATAGAATGATAAATGACACAATATGTTACTGCAGACGTCAGCAGACTAATTAAGAGCCTTTGTTTGCTTACTTACTACTAAAAGACAAGTTGTCTAGTATGTTCAACAACTTATTTCCTGCATACATTCTACTTTGACTGCAATTAAAAAACATATTTCATGCATTTCCGATAAAATAAAGCCAATAACCTCCTCCAACCTCCACGGACAAAGCTTCGAACAATGGGAGACCAGGCTTTGTGGTCCGCTGCATGTGGAAGGCTCTCCCTGACCACTGCTTTTAAAAAAGGCTTAAAAACCCATCTTTTTAAAAAAGCCTTTCTATAGACATGCATGCAGGTTTTAGCTATTGGGCTCTTTCTAGTTTTATATTTTATTTATTTTATTATTACTATTTTTTACACTGTGGCACTTTGAGGTTGTTTGCTCAACGTAAAGTGCTTTTTGCAAATAAAATATATTATTATTATTGATAATGACATTTGTTTATGGTCTCCTTCATTTTAAGGAGTATCTAAATACACATTGGTATTGGTACCAAAATATTGGTATCTGGACAAGACTAACTAGCATACTGCTGCATATACAAAATAAAATGTAGTTTGTTGTGGATAAAAAGCACAGATAAAAGAGGAAACGGAAAGGGGTGACACAGGTGAGATGGAGGGAAGAGATGAAGGAGAAAGAGTCAGGAGGAAGTGTGCGTGTTGCTTACTTGCTGCGGAGGGAGGAAAGGGGAGTCACAATAGGTGGGAAGCGAGGTGAGGATAGATGGTGGCAAGAAGATGAAGCCGCTCCCTAAAGGCTTGGTAGGAGGCTTCATTACCCCTCGCGCTGCATCACGTTCCTCACAGCTACAGCGTGAACAGAGGTGGGTAGAGTAGCCAGAAATTGTACTCAAGTAAGAGTACTGTTACTTTAGAGGTTTATTACTCAAGTAAAAGTAAGGAATAGTCACCCAAATATTTACTTGAGTAAAAGTAAAAAGTATGTTGTGAAAAAACTACTCAAGTACTGAGTAACTGATGAGTAACTTGATTGTTTAATGATTAAAGCAACAAATAATGCACAAAAACATAAAAATAGCAATGAGCAAATTCAGAGCCAGGAATATCTCTTAACCAACTAAAACAATGATATATATTAAATAATAGTTCATTAAAATAAGGTACATTGAGCCACAATAAATTAACAGCACTATAGGCTCAGTAGGCATTCATTGACTGATTGAAACTTTTATTAGTAGATTGCACAGTACAGTACATATTCCGTACAATTGACCACTAAATGGTAACACCCCAATAAGTTTTTCAACGCTTATCACCAAGTCGAGGTGATTTACCTCATAAATACATATACATACACACACATTTCATATATATATATATATATACATAGACATACATACATTTATATATGTATATATATATATATATATACATAGACATACATACATTTATATATACAGTATATAATTTATATTTATTTATTTTGCCGTTTTTGTTGACATGTTAAAGGTGTTTTAATGAATATACATGCATGTTTAACATATAGATTCCTGTCTTTCATGAAGACAGGAATATAAATTGGTGTATTACCTGATTCTGATGACTTGCATTGATTGGAATCAGACAGTATAGTGCTGGTAACGTCCACGTTTTCAAATGGAGGAGAAAAAAAGTTCCTCTTTTCCGTCTAATACCACATGAAAGTCGTTGGTTTTTGGCATCTTATTTGTCCAGCTTCCATATTCATTTTTATACACTTTACAATAAATACATTGGGGGCAAACTCCGTATCTTGATAGCTTGTTTGCGCTGGCTTTGGGAGACTCTTATTTTGTTAGCACAGGCGTGATGGAGCACTTGAATATGCTATAAAGACAACATATTTGATTTTCAAACTGATAAACTTTTTTTTTTTTTTTTTGCAAATAATCATAAACTTTAGAATTTGATTCCAGCAACACGTGACAAAGAAGTTGGGAAAGGAGGCATTAAATACTGATAAAGTTGTGGAATGCTCATCAAACACTTATTTGGAACATCCCACAGGTGTGCAGGCTACTTGAGAACAGGTGGGTGCCATGATTGGGTATAAAAATCAGTCTTTCCCAAGAAAGGATGGGGCGAGGTACACCCCTTTGTCCACAACTGCGTGAGCAAATAGTCAAACAGTTTAAGAACAACGTTTCTCAAATTGCAATTGCAAGAAATGTAGGGATTTCAACATCTGCGGTTCAGAGAATCTGGAGAAATCACTTCAAATTGTTTTTGTAAATATTCGACATCGTGTCATCCGGACCAAAGGGGAAACGAACCATCCCGACTGTTATTGATGCAAAGTTCAAAAGCCTGCATCTGTGATGATTAGTGTCCAAGGCATGGGTAACTTACACATCTGTGAAGGCACCATTAATTCTGAAAGGTACATACAGGTTTTGGAACAACATATGCTGCCATCGAAGCGCCGTCTTTTTCAGCATAACAATGCCAAGCCACAGTCAGCACGTGTTACGTGGCTTCGTAAAAAAAAGAGTGTTGATACTTTCCTGGCCCGCCTGCATTCCAGACCTGTCTCCCATCGAAAATGTGTGGCACATTATGAAGCGTAAAATACGACAGCGGAGACCCCGGACTGTTGAACGACTGAAGCTCTACATAAAACAAGAATGGGAAAGAAATACCTTTCAAAGCTTCAACAATTAATTTCCTCAGTTCCCAAACGTTTATTGAGTGTTGTTAAGAGAGAAAAGGTGATGGAACACAGTGGTGAACATGCCCTTTTCCAACTACTTTGGCACGTGTTGCAGCCAAGAAATTCTAAATTAATTATTATTTTCAAAAAATAATAATAATTTATGAGTTTGAACATCAAATATCTTGTCTTTGTAGTGCATTCAATTGAATATTGGTTGAAAAGGATTAGCAAATCATTGTATTACATTTATATTTACATCTAACACAATTTGCCAACTCATATGGAAACAGGGTTTGTATATACATACATACATATATATATATATATATATATATATATATATGTATATATATATATATATATATATATATACATATATATATATTTATGTATGTATATATATATATATATATATTTATGTATGTATATATATATACATAAATATATATGTATACATATATATAAATATATATATTTATATATATATATATATTTATATATATATATATATATGTATATATCTATATATATATATATATATATATGTATATATCTATATATATATATATATACATATATATATATACATACATATATATATAGATATTTATGTATGTATATATATACATAAATATATATGTATATATATATATGAATATATATATATATTTATATCTATATATATAAATATATATATATATATATATATATATATATATATATATATATATATATGTGTATGTGTATATATATGTGTGTATGTACCGTATGTATGTATGCATGCATGTATGCTTTGAAGCCCCTGCCTCGAAAGAAAATAGTGTTTGCCTTGGTGCCCCTCCAACTTGCCTTGGTGCCCTAAAATATGAGCCCTCCTTTAAGACAACACTTGTCTTGACCTTAAAAAGTTAAAGTTCGAGGCCTGTAGACAGGTAAACATAAATCTTCTGCAGCATTTACTATGCCCCACTTTCTCAGACTCAACCCGCCGTCCATGCACGCGCACATGGAGTAGGTCCCCAACGGAATGGTTAGCCATCATCCTTGTCCTACATCCTGCTAAACAATGACTGCACGATACAGTTGATGACTCTACTGGCGAGGGAAACGGCGCCAGACATCACAAGGAGGACGGTTGCGTCCCTTCTTCTGATATCCTGACCCCGCGTCATTTTTATCTTTACCTCCAGGTGTCTGTAGTGCACTTGTTAAAAACAGTGCGCCTGCTGCGCTTGCTACGCCTCCTGCAGAAAATGGACCGCTACTCGCATCACAGCACCGTGGTTCTGACCCTGCTAATGTCCATGTTTGCCCTGCTGGCCCACTGGATGGCCTGCATCTGGTACATCATCGGCAAGATGGAGATGGAGGCCAACGCCTACAACTGGGACATTGGTGAGCACTACGGTATATTTTGCTTCTGACTGGACCATATTTTGTCAACTTGAACCTCACTAAGGCTTTGCAAAACCTGAATAAAATTGAAAAAAACTACATAATCCTCCATAACTGCAGTACAGTAACAGGCTTTGGTAAGATGTGCCATATAGTTAGGTTAATATACTGTATTTTCAGTAAATGATGGTGAACTCCATGTAAGTTATAGAAATTACACCTGAAAAAATCACAACACATTAGGGAAAGTTTAAAGGGTAACTGCAGTTATTTTAGAATTTTGCCAATCATTCACAATTCTTATGTACAGTAAGATAAGAACACAGATGTAGCTTACCACCACCAGGTGTGAATGAATGATGGGTTCCCACTTCTCTGTGAGCGCTTTGAGTATATAACAATAGAAAAGCGCGATATAAATCTAATCCATTATTATTATTATTATTACCTATGTAAGCGTCAATATATACCTTGATGGTGCAGAAAAAAGACCACATATTTTTTTAACCGATTTCCGAACTCTAAATGAGTGAATTTTGGCGAATTAAGCGCCTTTCTGTTTATTGCTCTGGTGGCGATGACGTCAGAACGTGACGTCACCGAGGTAATACAGCCGCCATTTTCATTTTCTACACATTACACACACTGGTCTCAGCTCTGTTATTTTCCGTTTTTTCGACTATTTTTTGGAACCTTGGAGACATCATGCCTCGTCGGTGTGTTGTCGGAGGGTGTAACAACACTAACAGGGAGGGATTCAAGTTGCACCGAAGATGCGAAAGTGTCTGCCGCCAGACCCCCATTGAATGTGCTGTAGTGTCTTCACATTTGACCGGCGATGACAGACATGACACAGAGATGTATGGATAACCTGCAGATGCATTTGCAACGATAAAGTCAACAAAATCGTAAAGGTGAGTTTTGTTGTTGACTTATGTGCTAATCAGACATATTTGGTCGCGGCGTGACTGCCAGCTAATCGATGCTAACATGCTATTTACCGGCGGTGCTAAAGCAGACATGGCACAGAGATGTATGGATAACCTGCAGATGCATTTGCAACTATATTACGTTTCCTTCCACCCACATTTAATGCGAAAATAACACTTACCAATCGACGGATTTAAGTTGCTCCATTATCACAAAATGCGAAAGTCCTGATCGTTTGGTCCGCACATTTTACAGCGGTTGCTAACGCAGCTATTCGGCCATGCTATGGCTATGAGTAGCGTCAATAGCTATTCGCTCAATAGCTTCAGTTTCTTCTTCAATACTTTCATACTCCAACTATTTGTTTCAATACATGCGTAATCTGTTGAATCGCTTAAGCCGCTGAAATCTGAGTCTGAATCCGAGCTGATGTCCCTATATCTTGCTGTGGTATTCCCATTGTTTGTTGACATTGGCAGCACTGTATGACGTCACAGGAAAATGGATAGTGGTTTCGAAGATAGCGAAAATAAGGCACTCTAAAGCTTTATTTAGGGATATTCCGGGACCGGTAAAATTTTGAAAAAAACTTCAACAAATACAACAAGCCACTGGTAACTGATTTTTATTGTTTTTAACCCTTTTAAATGTTCCCCTTTAAGGTCAATGTTTACAGTGTTAACAAGGTGTTGGTAATGAATGGTAATTTTGATTAGAAACTGATAAAACATGGTAGTAACAACAGTTCTGCTTCAGCCATCCACCTTTGCCTGATGCAGAATTAAACACACCTGGAATGGAAAAAGCTGCATATAGATGATGATGAATCATAATTTTTATGGATTCAGCTGTTTCCCGGTGATAGTGAGTGAAAAGTTGTGATTTTTCTGGTAATTACTGAAGCGACGCAAGGTTTCCCATCCTCATTGCGCAGGTTTCTCTTATAATGAGCCCTCTTGGGCTGATTTCTGGTCGGTATCGATGAACTGTTTCGCTCACAATTACCTCTCGCTGTTGTCTTCATCGAAGCAGTTCCGGGTCAGCATTGACTGGGCCGTGAGAGCGACCACGACAGCCATTCTTCTTGACCAATTACCGCGTCTCAGTGTCATAAAGTAACGCAGTCGGGGTACAGGAGGCACGATTAATGTTTTGTATCCTAATTATGCATTTCTGATGCTCAACGTGCGTTGAAGTCGGACAGCTGTGAGGGGCTTCCATCCAATTACCATTCATCAGTGTCTGCAGGGGACTCTCCGGGGATCCCCTGCATGTCTCCATTCTGGCTTGACCAGGGATTAGTGATGCTTTCAAAGCATCTGATATGCTTCTGTTCAATCCATTCTCTTACAATGGACATTTAGGACTGGAGGAGATGCTCAGGTGTCTGCGACTGTTGGATGAGCATTCTGGGGATTATTACAGCTAGAAAGCACAGTGGAGTACTGTGTAATCACTTCAACCACGACACATACTGTATGTGATGGAAAAAGTCCTGCTCTAACCCAGCTGAACATTGGTACATAATGAAACTCAGCTATTATAGTTTTACCAAGTCAATTTGCATTACATTAGCGCCAACTGAAATTATGTCACTTAGAGCAGGTTGGGAAACCCTCATATTTTCAAGAAAAAACACTTAATAAAGAGTTAAAGGGGAACTGCAGGTAAATTGCCTATCATTCACAATCCTTATGTAAGACAAGAACCCATAAGTTTAAAATTTAAAATGAGCATGTATTAATGCTGTGCAAAGAAGAATGTTTTAATGTAGACACATAGAGTCATCATACTGTTGAGAATATATGCATCAAGTGTTTATTCAAGGCTAAAGCAAAATATCGAGATATATATCGTGTATCGTGATATGGCCTAAAAACATCGAGATATAAAAAAAAGGCCCTAACTGAAACACTTGTTGCTAGCTTCCTTTTATCTTAGCTAAGCTAAACTGGGTCAAAAACGAAATGTGAAGCCCAGTTTTGAAGCATCAATCTTTTTTTCTTTTGATCAGAGCAGATAGTGGGCTCATAGAAAGACAATTGTGTAATTTATTAAGGGCACCCTAACAAGTAAGTAATAATATTTCTGTTTTCTCTCTGTTCGTGTAACCAGGCTGGCTGCACGAGTTGGCTAAGCGCCTGGAGTCGCCGTACTTCGCCATCGAAAACGTGAACAGCACCGCCAGCGGCCCTTCCATCCGCAGCATTTACGTGGCCTCGCTATACTTTACCCTCAGCAGCCTCACCAGCGTGGGCTTCGGAAACGTGTCGGCCAACACTGACGCTGAGAAGATCTTTTCCATTTGCGTCATGCTCGTAGGAGGTACGCACAAAGCAATGGAGATGGCTGTACATGAATTGTCATAAATAAGACTGAATATTGGACAACCACACATGTTTCTCCATCACATGCATTAGAATAAGTAAACTAGTTCAAATTGTTTAGTGACCCTCCCTCAGCGTGTCGATAAAAACAAGCCCTTTTATTGTTGTTTTTTAAACGTGTTTTTAACCTGCGATATTAGTAGATGACGAATCCGAGTAGAGGAGACTGCAAAATTGTACCCTTCGTTTAATTATACAGTTGTGATCAAAATTATTCAACCCTCACACAATTTTGGTGTTTTAGCAAGTTGGACATTTATTCCGTATTTTGTTTATAGTCGTATCAAATAAAGATGTGTCAAATAGACAAGTGTAACTTAAATTGTAACACGGTATTTTACAAAATATCAAAAAAGGACTTTTCTCTTAATATCTCATTGACAAAATTATTCAACCCCCTAGTTACATGCATCTTTAGTACATAGTAGAATACCCTTTGGCCATAATTACATCCTTCAAACGTGATACATAACCGGACACAAGCTTCTTGCAACGATCGACAAGTATTTTAGCCCATTCCTCTTGGGCAAAGGCCTCCAGTTCATTCATATTCTTGGGCTTGCGTGCTGCAACTGCCTTCTTCAAGTCCCACCACAGGTTTTCTATAGGATTTAGGTCTGGCGACTGTGAAGGCCACTCCAGAGTCTTCCAGCCCTTCTTCTGCAATCAGTCTGATGTTGATTTGGAGGTATGCTTGGGATCGTTGTCCTGTTGGAAGGTCCAACGTCTCCCAAGCCTCAGCTTCGTCACTGACTTCATGACATTTGCAGCTAATATATCCTGGTAGGAAATAGAATTCATAATGCCTTGAACGCGCTGGAGAATCCCGGTACCTGAGGCAGAGAAACAGCCCCAGAGCATGATTGACCCCCCCACCATGCTTAACAGTAGGAAGGTGTTCTTCTTTTTATAAGCTTCATTTTTTCTCCTCCAGACATAACGTTGATTCATAGGCCCAAAGAGTTCCACTTTTGTCTCATCACTCCACGGTGGCAGAGGGGTTAGTGCGTCTGCCTCACAATACGAAGGTCCTGCAGTCCTGGGTTCAAATCCAGGCTCGGGATCTTTCTGTGTGGAGTTTGCATGTTCTCCCCGTGAATGCGTGGGTTCCCTCCGGGTACTCCGGCTTCCTCCCACTTCCAAAGACATGCACCTGGGGATAGGTTGATTGGCAACACTAAATTGGCCATAGTGTGTGAATGTGAGTGTGAATGTTGTCTGTCTATCTGTGTTGGCCCTGCGATGAGGTGGCGACTTGTCCAGGGTGTACCCCGCCTTCCGCCCGATTGTAGCTGAGATAGGCGCCAGCGCCCCCCGCGACCCCGAAAGGGAATAAGCGGTAGGAAACGGAAAAAAAATGGATGGACTCCATAGAACAGTTTCCCAAAACCTTTAGGGTTTGTCCAGATGATTTTTGGCATACTGGAGTCTATTTTTCTTGTGCCTGGTAGTCAGAAGTGGGGTGCGCCTGGGAGTTCTGGCATGGAGGCCTTCATCTCGTAGTGCGCGCCTTATTGTCTGGGACGAAACCTGCGTTCCCCCCTCTGCAATGTCCTGTTACCCGGAGGTTTTTCACCACTGTATGCTTCAAATACCGGACAGCAGTTGCACACAGCATCCTCTTTCTACCACGCTCAGGTAGTGTTTCCACTGTGCCTTTAGCTTTAAACTTGCGAATTATGCTCCCAACTGTGTCTCTTGGAATGTGTAATGTATTTGCTATTTTCTTATATCCATATCCTTTCTTATGAAGAGAAATTACCTCCTCTCTTGAATTCTTTGACCACTCCCTGGACTTCACCATGTTGCAAATACATCATTGACCATCTACAAGAAGCTGAGCGTCAGTCTTTTTCAATCAGTTTAATTGTTGCTCGTTATGGTTCTAATCACATCTACAGGTGTTTTCAACACCTGATTTGAAAAGACCTTATTCAAATTATGTTCTTAAGAGTTCTGATCTTCAAGGGGTTGAATAATTTTGTCAATAAGATATTAAGAGAAATGACTATGTTCGGTATGTTACAAAATATAATGCTGTAATTCAAGTTGCATTTGTCTATTTAATGCATCTTTATTTGATATGACCATAAACGAAATACGGAATAAATGTCCTACTTGCTAAAACACCAAAATTGTGTGGGGGTTGAATAATTTTGATCACAACTGTAATTTTATATAAATAAAGTACTATCTATCTAATTTTGCAGACACATTATTCAAGCAGATCTAATTACGTTGGTCTAATCCAGTTTCAACCTGCATGTTGGACTAACTTTGGCTTTTAGGGGTGAAGAGAGGTAACGGTTGTGCGGGTTTTCCCCTGTGCGTATTTCACCCTTTTCCTGCTGAATGTTAAATTTACCTTTCCGCCTGGAGGCTGCTTCAGCTGCACACACCGGAACGTACACACACTACTCGCTGCTTCACTATGGACAATCATCCATTGATGACATTCAGCAGTTTTCATTAGTAATTTGTTCCAAAAGGTCTGACGAATACTGAATGGTACAAAAGTCTGTTACCCCTTTAAACAGGGGTGTCAAACTCGTTTTCATTGAGGGCCGCATCGGATTAATGACTGCCCTCTGAGGGCCGCTTGTTACAGCGAATATGTTGTATCTGAATGTAGATTATGTATAATCGCCTCATATTCAGTACCGCACTTTCCTGGCTATAGAGCGCACCAGCATTTAAAGGCCTACTGAAACCCACTACTACCAACCACACAGTCTGATAGTTTATATATCAATGATGAATTCTTAACATTGCAACACATGCCAATACGGCTTTTCTAGTTTACTAAATTGCTCATTTAAATTTCACGGGATGTATGCTGTTGAAAACGTCGTGGTATGACGACGCATGCGTTGACGTCACCGGTTGTAGCGGACATTTTTTCCAGCCCGATCCAAGCTATAAGTAGTCTGCTTTAATCGCATAATTACACATTATTCTGAACATCTGTGTTGCTGAATCTTTTGCAATTTGTTCAATTAATAATGGAGAAGTCAAAGTAGAAAGATGGAGGTGGGAAGCGGTGTTTCGCAGCTGCCTTTAGCAACACAAACACAGCCGGTATTTCCTTGTTTAAAATTCCCGAAGGTGAAGCTTAACAATGGAACAGAGCGGTAAAGCGAACATGGTTCCCGACCACATGTCAACCGGCAAGTTTCGGTGAGAAAATTGTGGTAATAAGTCGGCTCTTACAGTAGACATGAGCGGAGCTTGCTTCCCCCTGCAGCTGCGTGGCTTCCCTCAGAGACACTGGCGGTCACCACACCCGTGACCACACCCCTCCGACTTTCAGGTACCAAATAATCTCATTAAAACGCTAGTAACACAAAAAGCAGATAAGGGATTTTCCGGAATTATCCTAGTAAATGTGTTTAATAACATCTGATTCACTCCCACTTTTTTAACTTTTATTTATATTTTTTTAACTTTGTATTTTTAGTTCTTCTAGTCCTTCACTCTCACTATCCTCATTCACAAATCTTTCATCCTCGCTCAAATTAATGGGGAAATTGTCGCTTTCTTGGTCCGAATCGCTCTAGCTGCTGGTGTCCATGATTGTAAACAATGTGAGGATGTGAGGAGCTCTGCAACCAGTGACATCATGCGCACATCGTCTGCTACTTCCGGTACAGGCAAGGCTTTTTTATTAGCGACCAAGAGTTGCGAACTTTTTCGTCGATTTTCTCTACTAAATCCTTATAGCAAAAATATGGCAATATCGCGAAATGATCAAGTATGACACATAGAATGGACCTGCTATCCCCGTTTGAATAAGAAAATCTCATTTCAGTAGGCCTTCAAGCCGCACCTACCAAATTTTTGAAGAAATCAATATTTTAGGGCTAGGGCTCTCAAATGATTAAAATATTTAATTAGACTTAGACTTAGACTTCCAAATTTGAAGTTTACAGTACAGATAAGATCAAAATTTCGTTGCATTAGCTCATGGTAGTGCAGGATAAAAAAGCAATAAGGTGCAGGTATAAATAAATAGATTACTCTAAAGATAAATATATATTTCACTTTTTGATATGCATCCAGGTTTATGGATGTATATCATATTGTGTTTTTATTCCAGCGAGTTAATCTATTTTTGGGGGGAATTGAAGGGATAATTTTGATGCGTTCAAGAGTCTTACGGCCTGAGGGAAGAAGCTGTTACAGAACCTGTAGGTTCTGCTTCGGAGGCTGCGGAACCTTTTTCTAAAGTCTAGCAGTTAAAACAATCCTTGGTTGGGGTGGGAGGAGTCTCTGCAGATTTTCTGAGCCCTGGTCAGGCAGCGGCTTTTTGCGATCTACTGGATAGGAGGAAGAGGAGTCTTTATGATCTTTCCCTCCGTCCTCACCACTCTCTGCAGAGACTTATAAAATTAGATTAATCGCGATTAATCAAATTTTGTTCACTCAAAATGAATTGCGATAACCGCAGAAAGAGATAATTTTTCATCACTAAGTGTACCCGAGACAGATCATTTTAAAAGTTTTAACTGGACAATAATTTGCTTTACTGAAAAGTTTTTAAACATAATGATTTTTCAAACAATTCAAAAAAATACCCACAACGCGCTGTTTTCTTGCCAGATTTTCTATTTTGTAGGAATACAGAATTTGTATTTCTGATTTAGGAGCACTTTCATTTAGAGGAGATGAGCTACAATTCTGTGTTTGGATAATACAACATGTGGATTGTTAAGATCATGCTTTGATTGTCAAAAATGTTAGGGGATATTTTTTCCACATGAATAAATGTTTCTGATATCGCCCGCAGGCCTTGACATCTGTGATGTAGCCCGTAAAGTCACACCTTCAAAATAAAAGCATGCCAGTAAGATATCAGTGATTAAAAAGGCCAAGTACATAAGCGGGCCTTGAGTTTGACACCTGTGATTTAAAAGCTGTCATTTTTTACCTATAGGAGCCAGAAATTTGTAGATATTAGAGATGCGCGGATAGGCAATTAGATCATCCGCATCACCAAAGTCGTCATCCACCCGCCGTCCACCTGAACCAACATTTTATCAGGACCGTACCCGTCCGCTGAAATACATCAGAGGTTAACCGCCTTTACCACTCATAGAGCTATTTAAACCTACGTCACAGAGTAATGATGATAATTTGAGCCGCTAACGTTCCCGCAACTATCCAATAGCATTCATCCTGATGACATGAATAAGGGCGTGCTGTGAAGCCATTGCCTTAGACAACAACATGTACGAACCTATTGTTGGTCCGGCAACTTGTTGTGTGCAGCTTCCGCAATTACACGTACAAGATTGAAAGACATACTGGGTGATACAAAGTACACTGATGGTTGTGATATAAACAACTTTAACACTTACTAATATGTGCCACGCTGTGAAGCCACACCCAACAAAATTGACAAACACATTTCGGGAGAGCATCCTCACAGTAACACAACATAAACGCAACACAACAAATACCCATAATCCTTTGTATCCGTGACACACCCTGAATATATTTTACACCCACGCGCCCCCAACCACCCCCACCTTACCGACGCACGCGGGAGGGGGGGGGGGTGTTGCAGGGTTTGCTGCTAGCGGGGTGTATAAAATAGTCAGGAAGTGCCAGGAATACAAAGGATTCTGGGTATTTGTTGTGTTACTGTGAGGATGTTCTCCCGAAATGTGTTTGTCGTTCTTAATTGGTGTGGCTTCACAGCGTGGCGCATATTACTAAGAGTGTTAAAATTGTTTATATCACAACCATTAGTGTACTCTGTGTCACCCAGTATGCCTTGCAGTCGTGTGCGTGTTGCCGCGGATGCCACACACAACATGTTGCTGGACTGACAAGCAGATCGTACATGTTGTAGTAGGCGACAAAGCCAATGGCTTCGTAGCACGTCCTATTACTTGTTATCTGGGTGACTGCCGGCAGTCATTCAGGAGGATAATAGCGTCTCTTATTGTCTTCTTCGCTTAATGACACGGGTCTTAAATGGCTCTTTGAATGGCAAAGAATACCGATCACAGAACCTTGCATATCAAATATTTCCGGATGCTTCAAACGCCACCCGCCCGAATCTAATTAAAATCTATTTTTTTCGTCATGTCAACCGCGGTTTATCCGCGGACTCCGCGGATGAGACCGCAAACCGCGCATCTCTAGTAGATATGGTTGCGCGGTATTCACACAAAGTGTCAAATGACACTAGAGGCGGGCAATATAAAAGGGGAGGAGAAAGTTGAGCTGAGTAACCATCATTTTTGTTGACCTTTTTTAGACGCTATATTGCAGCATTTATCGGAGACTTTGGACACCTCCACTACACGTTGGCTGTTTCTTTTTGTACATTCTGCTACTTCATTAAATCATTGCATCCCACAACTGTGTGTGCGCTTACTGGCAAAACAGGAAGTGCATCTAAACCCAGTACTAAACCCAGCGTTTTACTTCTATCTTTTCTAAATAAAAGACCTAAAGAAATTGCCATCACTTACCTCTTGTTCTTGCACTGCATACCCACAGCACTGATGCATGCCTTGGTCTTTGGCAATGTAACAGCCATAATCCAGAGGATGTACTCCCGCTGGTCCCAGTACCACACCAGGACCAAAGACCTGAAGGACTTTATCCGTGTCCATCACCTGCCGCACAGCCTGAAGCAGCGAATGTTGGAGTATTTTCAGACAACCTGGTCAGTCAACAACGGCATCGACTGTAATGAGGTACAAACAACAAAGAGGTATATTTGTAGGAGACCAAAGGGGTGCGTAGTGGCATTGCATAAAACATAGAAAGACACCATTTTGACATGAAGCCTAAACATGTACAGTGTGCATTATAATCACACTTGTAGATCAGTGTGGTGACTAAATAAACTAGTCTACAGTTCTATAGAAAGTCTCGCACTGACTGCAATAAAAGACACTTATTCCCTTTTCATTTTCCCAGGTCATCTTGGAGTATAATTGTGTGTGTGAGCGTGTGTGTATACACACACACGTATATGTATGAATTTGTGTGTGTGTGTGTATATTTATATATATGTATATATGTATATATGTGTATATAATATACCGTAATTCCTTGAATAGCTGCCGGGCATGTGATATGCGCCTGCCTTGAATTACTGCCGGGTCAAACTCACTCCCAAAATATATTAGCGCATGCTTACTTTTACCGCCGGGTCAAAGTCGTGACGTCACGAGTGACGCTTCTCCCGTCGTCATTTCCACAATGGCGTAGGAGTTTTTTTTTTTGCTTTTACTATGTGTTCCACAGCCATACAGATCACACTGATGGTTGTGATATAAAACAACTTTAAAACTCTTACTAATATGCGCCACACTCTGTGAACCCACACCAAACACATTTCTGGAGAACATTGGCTCTGTAACACTTATAAACGCAACATAAGAATTACCCAGAATTCCAATGCATCCATGACTCTTGGCTATATTATACACCCCACTAGCACCAACCCCCCCCCCCCCCCCCCCAGCCCCGCCCCCCCTCTCCGTGCGTCGGTTGAGGTGGGCGGGGTTGGGGACGCGTGTATAATATAGCCAAGAGTCATGGATGCATTGGAATTCTGGGTAATTCTTATGTTGCGTTTATAATGTGTTACAGAGCCAATGTTCTCCAGAAATGGGTTTGGTGTGGGTTCACAGAGTGTGGCGCATATTAGTAAGAGTGTTAAAGTTGTTTATATCACAACCATCAGTGTAAAAGGTATGGCCGTTGACCAAGTATGCATTGCAATCTCGTATGAGAAGCAGCGATATGCATGCGTCCGGCCGGCACGCAGATAGCATGGTGTAAAGGTGGGCACGATGGCATGATGTAGAGCAGTGGTCCCCAAAAACTGGGCCGCAGGACAATTTTATTTTTTATTTTATTTTACTTTTTTATTTTATTTTTATTCTTTTAATTACACTCAATTTTTACTGCATGCCATTGGTAAGCGCAGGGGTGAGAAGAGGTTTTAAAATTATTAGCGCCTGCTTACTTTTACCGCATGCCTTGAATTAGCGCAGGAGTGAGAAGAGATTTTAAAATAATTAGCGTCCTGGCGGCTATTCAAGGAAATACGGTATATAATTTTTGACCTGTTTGGCCACAATACCCAGCTATATTTTTGGAGTAGAAAAGGTGAGGCCTTTAATCCCAGGAACACCAAACCTACCGTCGAGCATGGTGGTGGTAGTATTATGTTCTGGGCCTGTTTTTCTTTCAATGGAACTGGTGCTTTACAGAGAGCAAATGGGACAATGAAAAAGGAGGATTACCTCCAAGTTCTTCTGGACAACCTAAAATCATCAGCCCGGAGGTTGGGTCTCTGAGCGCAGTTGGGTGTTTCAACAGGACAATAACCCCAAACACGCGTCAAAAGTGGTAAAGAAACAAGTTCATGTCAGAAAACCAATAAATTTAGCTGAATTGCACCAATTTTGCCAAGAGCACTGGTCAAAATTTCCACCGGAAGCTTGCTAGAAGCTTGTGGATGGCTACCAAAAATGCCTTATTGCAGGGAAACTTGCCAAGGGACATGTAAGCAAATATTAACATTGCTGTACGTATACTTTTGTCCCAGCAGTTTTGGTCACATTTTCAGTAGACCCATAACAAATTCATAAAAGAACCAAACTTCATGAATGTTTTTGGTGACCAACAAGTACATGCTCCTATCACTCTATCACAAAAAAATAAGAATTGCAGAAATTATTGGAAACTCAAGACAAGCATTATGTTCTTTACAAGTGTATGTAAACTTTTCATTGCGACTGTTTGTATGTATGTATGTATTAGGGGTGTGGGAAAAAATCGATTCGAATACAAATCGCGATTCTCACGTGCGATTCAGAATCGGTTCTCTTTTTTTTTTAAATCGATTTTATTTTAATTTTTTTATTTTTTAAATTATCTAGTTATTTTTTATTTTCTAAATTAATCCAACAAACCAATACACAGCAATACCATAACAATGCAATCCAATTCCAAAACCAAACCTGATCCAGCGACACTCAGAACTGCAATAAACAGAGCAATTGAGAGGAGACACAAACACGACACAGAACAAACCAAAAGTAGTGAAACAAAAATGAATATGATCAACAACAGTATCAATATTAGTTATAATTTCAGCATAGCAGTGATTAAAAATCCCTCATTGACATTATCATTAGACATTTATTAAAAAAAAAAAAAAAGAACGATAGTGTCACAGTGGCTTACACTTGCATCGCATCTCATAAGCTTGACAACACACTGTGACCAATGTTTTCACAAAGATAAAATAAGTCATATTTTTAGTTCGGTTAATAGTTGAAACACATTTACATTATTCCAATCAGTTGATAAAACATTGTCCTTTACAATTACGAAAGCTTTTTAGAAAAAAAATACTACTCTGCTAGCATGTCAGCAGACTGGGGTAGAGCTTGCTGAAATCCTATGTATTTAATGAATACAGAATCGTTTTGAATAGGAAAAATATCGTTTTTGAATCGAGAATTAAGTTGAATTGAAAAAAATCGATATTTAATCGAATCGCAACCCCAAGAATCGATATTGAATCGATTCGTGGGACACCCAAAGATTCGCAGCCCTAATAAATATATATATATATTATATATATATACATATATACATATATATTATATATATATATATATATATATATATATATATATATATATACTATATATATATATATATATATATATATATAGGGCTTCACGGTGGCAGAGGGGTTAGTGCGTCTGCCTCACAATACGAAGTTCCTGCAGTCCTGGGTTCAAATCCAGGCTCGGGATCTTTCTGTGTGGAGTTTGCATGTTCTCCCCGTGAATGCGTGGGTTCCCTCCGGGTACTCCGGCTTCCTCCCACTTCCAAAGACATGCACCTGGGGATAGGTTGATTGGCAACACCAAATTGGCCCTAGTGTGTGAATGTGAGTGTGAATGTTGTCTGTCTATCTGTGTTGGCCCTGCGATGAGGTGGCGACTTGTCCAGGGTGTACCCTGCCTTCCGCCCGATTGTAGCTGAGATAGGCGCCAGCGCCCCCCGCGACCCCAAAAGGGAATAAGCGGTAGAAGATGGATGGATATATATATATATATATATGTGTGTGTGTGTGTGTGTGTATATGTACCGTATATTCCGCACTATAAAGCGCACCGGATTATAAGGCGCACCTTCAATGAATGGCCTATTTTAAAACTGTGTTCATATATAAGATGCACCGCATTATAAGGCGCATAGAATAGACGCTGCAGTAGAGGCTGGGGTTGCGTTATGCATCCATTAGATGGAGCTGCGCTAAAGGGAATGTCAACAAAACAGTCAGATAGGTCAGTCAACCTTTATTAATAGATAACAAACCAGCGTTCTGACAACTCCGTTAACTCCCAAAATAAATAAACAGCTGTTTTATTATTTTTCCCGAGGCAAAGTCAGTGACGTGGTATTTCGTTTATCTTTTAATAACAGCAAGGTATAGCACGTAGTGCAACATTTAAAACACATAGTGGAGGGGAACCTTTCATTGATTCAATAAACACGTAAAAACAGTCTGATACTGTTACAGTAAATCAAACGTTAGTGCAATCACAAAATAGTAACACTCGAAATAGTGCAAAGCAATAACAATATATCAGTAACTCAACAAAATGTCACACAACAAAACACACAAAATAAACATGTAAAGCTCACTTTATTAAGTTATTCCTCATCCACAAATCCCTCGAATTTTTCTTCTTCAGTGTCTGAATCAAACAGTTGGGCGAATACGGCATCCGTCTCGTCGAGGTCGTCATTAATCGAGTCAGCGTCTCTTCCAATTTCTCTAGCTGCTGCTCTATTCCCGTATTCTACTGCATGACTGATCGCCTTGAGTTTAAACTCTGCGTCGTAAGCATGTATCTTAATAGGAGCCATTTTGGGGTCTATTTCCATATATAAGGCGCACGGGATTATAAGGCTCACTGTCAGCTTTTGAGAACATTGGAGGTTTTTTGGTGCACCTTATAGTGCGGAAAATACATATATATATATAATATATATAATACGTGTGTGTGTATGTATATATATATATATATATATATATATATATATATATATATATATATATTGGTACTTTTATTATGGATATTTGACAATTACATCATCCCCCCAAGCGACCCACCACCACAAATTCAATGCATTCCTGTACGAAACACTAAATGTATTATTTTTCCCTGCAACCGGCCAGTTATATTTTATTTCACTGGTACTAAAACATTTTTTTTGAATAATGCATGTTTTGTGTCAATATGAGTCATATTCTTGGTATAACGCCGTGTTGGTGGTTTTTGTCTCAGTGTTCTATTGTCAACAGTCAAGTATACTAGTTTTCGGCTGCAGGAAGCAATTAGTGGTAATATGCTATTAATGTAGACTTAATAAAACACAAGACATTGAAATTGGTGGAACATTTAGTGTAAGTGCGGCAGCATTGGCGAGGTAACTAGTTGTGGTGTCCTGAAGGAGCCATGGAGGACGGTGGGTACAATACAGGCATCGCAGCTCTTGGCTCCAGGCTATGAATGGCGAGAGAATGTGTGAGACGGCTGTCACATGCTGATAAATTCCAGACAGATGAATTAAAGATGAGCCTCTTGATTACAGTCGGCTGAGCTCTGATGGCTCATTGATCAGCCTTATGGGCCAGCCCAGCTCACCATATTTGGTGCAGTCAACGAGACAGGCCGCTGATATGTTCAACATTCTCAAAAACAATTTGAGATTGGAGGATTTGAATTGTATTTGTGTGCTTTTAAGTTAGCAGCAGTGTTCTATTTAAGCTTTCTTTATTCCTTTATTTTTTTTTATTTAGCCTTTATTTAACCAGGTAAAATCCCATTGAGATCAAAGATCTCTTTTCCAAGGGAGACCAGGCCAAGAGGGCAGCAGCAAGGTTACAGTAAAACCAGTAAACAACACATAAAACATCACATTTACAACATTAAACTTGCTCATATGACACATGTGCATACAGACAAGGTAGACTGCAATCCTTTCACAGAAGCTTTAAATTCATTCAATGTAACAAGGGTTTGAAGTTGAATATTCGATTGTAGGTTATTCCAAGCCTTCGGTGCTGAAAACCTAAATGCTTTCTTGCCCAGTTCAGTTCTTACTTTGGGTATGACAAATTGCAGAACATTCATTGAACGCAGATTGTGACTTCCTTGGTTTTTTGTTAAAAGACAAGATAGTTAAGATGGATTGATACAAAGAATGGTTTTGTAGATGAAAACATACCAATGATTGAGGCGTCGAGCCCATAAAGATGTCCAGTTAACCAGTGAGTATAAGACACAATGGTGAGTAAGGGCAGCGCTGTTGGTGATGAATCTCAGTGCCCCGTGGTACACATTATCCAGCTTGTGGAGACAACCAGCAGTAGCATTCATGTACAACACATCTCCATGGTCAATAATAGCTAAAAAAAGCAAGACTTGTTTCTATAATAAAATCCCAGTAAAAGTATCAGTTTTTTACAACATACTAAATGTGCTCCTTAAAGGCCTACTGAAACCCACTACTATCCACCACGCAGTCTGATATCTTAAATATCAATGATGAAATATTAACATTGCAACACATGCCAATAAGGCCTTTTTAGTTTACTAAATTGCAATTTTAAATTTACCGGGACTTTTTTCTTGAAAACGTTGCGTAATGATGACGTGTACGCGTGACGTCACGAACTGTTATGAATATGAGCGCTGCGCACACACACAGCTAAAAGCAGTCTGCTTTAACGGCATAATTACACAGTATTTTGGAGATATGTGTTGCTGAATCTTTTGCAATTTGTTCAATTAATATTGGAGAAGTCAAAGTAGAAAGACGGAGTTGGGAAGCTTTAGCCTTTAGCCACACAAACACACGGTGATTCCTTGTTTAAAATTCACGGAGGTGAAACTTTACTATGGATCAGAGCGGTCATGGATCCCAACCGAATGTCAACCAGCAGGTTTCGGTGAGAAAATTGTGGTTAATAAGTCGCTTCTTTCCGGATATCAGCTGAGCTTGTGCCTCCTGTACAGCTGCCGTCGACTTCCCCGAGACACTGCGCGTCAACTCCCGGCCGTGGACGTACACTTCCGACTATCAGGTATTGTTAAACTCACTAAAACACACAATAGAAGGATAAGGGATTTCCCAGAATTATCCTAAATGTCTCTAAAAACATATGAATCCGTCTCAATGCAACGCGATTGCAATCGCGTTTTTTTTTGTTTTTTTTCCTGCAGTCCATTGCTATCAATATCCTCAAACATGAATCTTTCATCCTCGCTCAAATTTATGGGGAAATTGTCGTTTCCTCGGTCCGAATAGCTATTTTTGTTGGAGGCTCCCATTAAAATCAATGTGAATATATGAGGAGCCATCAACATGTGACGTCATCGTCTGTGACTTCCGGTAGAGGCAGGGCTTTTCTCCAGTTGCGAACGTTATCGTGGATGTTCTCTACTAAATCCTATCAGCAAAAATATGGCAATATCGTGAAATTATCAAGTATGACACATAGAATGGACCTGCTATCCCCGTTTAAATAAGAAAATCTCATTTCAGAAGGCCTTTAAAACTCAAGTGGTCATCAATTAAAAATCCCAAATATTTAAAAGAAGATACTAACCTAATTTGTTGCCCATTTCTTGTTAAAATGTTTTCACACAGTGCTGATTTTACAGTTTTTGATGTGGTAAAGAACATACACTTTGTTTTCCCTGCATTTAAAACCAGTTGAAGATAGCAAAGTTGTTCTTGTACTCTGTCAAATGCATATTGTAGATATTTAAAGGCCTCAGCAGGAGTAGGTGCTCTGCAGTATATGACAGTATCATCAGCATAGAAATGGAAAGCTGTACACAATTTAGACAAAACCAATAACAACAACAATAATATATTTGTTTCATCTTTTGTATTATACTGTTTTACAAGTGGTTTTAAAATTCAAAATTAGATAGTTAAAAAAAAATTTATGTACACGTTTCTTGATTTCAGCAAAAATCAAAATTTTTGTGCGTCAAATATGCTTTTTCAAAGTAACAAAATTATAAATACGGCCATAAGCTTACCGTTATCAGTACCCAGAGGAGCCTGTTCAGTGCTAGACTGCTTTATCCCAAGTGCAAGACAAATACACTAAAAAACTCCTTTGTCCACACGCCATTAGACTGTACAACTCCTCTCTTGGGGGTGGGGGGTGACAGGGGATGCGAAACAATAAGAGTGCAATACTTTTTCAAAACGTGGTCACTACTACCTATTTTCTCTTGTCATATTCTTTTTCTACTGTTATATTTTTATTTTCATTGTTGCTTTTTATTTTTATTGTTATTGTAATATTTTTCTATTTGTTTTCCATTTATACCCCCATTATTTACGTTTTAATTTTTAAATTCAATCTCAAGTCTGTACACTGCTGCTGGAATTTTAATTTTCCTGAAGGAACTCTCCTGAAGGAATGAATAAAGTACTATCTATCTATCTATAACAATGTAAAAACAGTAGGATTCCTATTATCATTACTTTTTTTTACTACAAAATGGCTTGAACACGAGAGCAATTCTTCCTATTTAAATATTATTTAGAAATGCAACATTGTAATAAAGAAATATTAACAAATCATTACAATATTGTTAAATGTATTATACAAATAAATACAATTTTTTTGAGGATATTTTTAGTTCCATCCACTTATTTCCACTTTTTGCTAACCATTAAATTTTTCCAATGCAATTGTGATCTTGGGACTTGTATTTATTATTTGTGTAATTAAAACATTGTGATTAATTAAAATGTGTATTTAATACAGCACATACATGTTATTAAATGTGTCATTATTTAATGTGAAATTATATTTACCTATTTAATTGTTTACAATGTTAAGATCGTGATTTAGTTATTTCACAAATGTATTTATTTATTCATTTTTTTCCAGAAGCTATGTGGCAGCTTCATGAATAAAAGTCAGGGGGCGGGGCAAACACAAATGTTGTCCAATGATTGCTTTGGTCGGAACCCTGGAACGCTTGTGAGTTTTTCAAAACATGGCGGCTCAGGAGGATTTACTAGTACTCTTTCCACTTTAAGTTTTAAAATTCGCAAAATATGTGGAAGCAGGACCTGCTGACATAGAGCAGGTTGCAGTTAAAGTAGAGGAATTTATTGAAGTTGTCAGAGTTTTTTCCGCACTTTCAGACCAAGATTTCGACCAGTACTCCTCGGCTTCTCTAGATCAAAGGGTTCCACGGACCAATCAGGTGTTAGGATCCAGCCACTCACTTCACTTTATTACGCGTAACAAAATATACTTAATTGAGTGCATGTTGGAAATAAATACTCAACTCAAAGTCAATAACTAATTAATAGTACGATTGATAAATACAATTTTATCTCAAATTGACTTTTGACACTTAATAACACATTGATTTGTTTAATTCCAACTTTAATGAATTAAGGACGCATTTAAGTAATTTAAGATGTATTTATTTATTTTATTGAGCCTTAATATTAGTGGAAAAAGTTTGGACAGCCCTGTTATAAATAAGGGATGAGAAAATACTGGAATAGCTTCATAATACATTTCACTACCACCCCTTGAGGTACAAAGTCATATTACAAGATGAAGAATGATTAGCCTCAAAATTTAAGATGGAGGCCAAATCTAATCACAGAGTTTTACGTTTCAAGTTCTCGTGGTCTTCACCAGCTGCTGAAGGACTTTCCGGATGAGCTGCGCTCGGACATCACCATGCACCTGAACAAGGAGATCCTGGAGCTGTCTCTCTTTGCCTCAGCCAGCCGGGGTTGCCTGAGATCGCTGTCGCTGCACATCAAGACGACCTTCTGCGCTCCTGGAGAGTACCTCCTCCGAGAGGGAGACGCTCTGCAGGCCATCTTCTTCGTGTGCTCTGGAAGCATGGAGGTCCTGAAGGACGGCATGGTTTTGGCCATACTTGGTAAGATAACAAAAATACCTTGATGTGTGATATACTGTGAACCAGGGGAGTCCAAACTTTTTAACGGGTGGAACCCCATTGGGCTAAAAACATTTGGCTGGGGACTGAAAGCAGTCAGCGTGAAAAATGAGTATATGTACCGTATGTATGTATGTATGTATGTATGTATGTATGTATGTATATATGTATGTATGTATGTACAGACCCCGTTTCCATATGAGTTGAGAAATTGTGTTAGATGTATATGTAAACGGAGTACTCTGATTTGCAAATAATTTTCAACCCATATTCAGTTGAATATGCTACAAAGACAACATATTTGATGTTCATACTGATAAACCTTTTTTTTTTAATATATAAAATAATCATTTACTTTAGAATTTGATGCCAGCAACATGTGACAAAGAAGTTGGGAAAGGTGGCAATAAATACTGATAAATTTCGAGGAATGCTCATCAAACACTTATTTGGAACATCCCACAGGTGTGCAGGCTAATTGGGAACAGGTGGGTGCCATGATTAGGTATAAAAACAGATTCCCCAAAAAATGCTCAGTCTTTCACAAGAAAGGATGGGGCGAGGTACACCCCTTTGTCCACAACTGCGTGAGCAAATAGTTAAACAGTTTAAGAACAACGTTTTTCAAAGTGCAATTGCAAGAAATTCAGGGATGGCAACGTCTACGGTCCTTAATATCATCAAAAGGTTCAGAAAATCTGGAGAAATCACTCCACATAAGCGGCATGGCCGGAAACCAACATTGAATGGCCGTGACCTTCGATCCCTCAGATGGCACTGTATCAAAAACCGACATCAATCTCTAAATGATATCACCACATGGGCTCAGGAACACTTCAGAAAACCACTGTCACTAAATACAGTTCATCGCTACATCTGTAAGTGCAAATTAAAGCTCTACTATGCAAAGCGTAAGCCATTTATCAACAACATCCAGAAACGCCGCCGGCTTGTCTGGGCCCGAGATCATCTAAGATGGACTGATGCAAAGTGGGAACGTGTTCTGTGGTCTAATGAGTCCACATTTCAAATTGTTTTTAGAAATATTAAACATTGTGTCATCCGGACCAAAGGGGAAGCGAACCATCCAGACTGTTATCGACGCAAAGTTCAAAAACCAGCATCTGTGATGGTATGGGGGTGCATTAGTGCACAAGGCATAGATAACTTACACATCTGTGAAGGCACCATTAATGCTGAAATGTACATACAGGTTTTGGAACAACATATGCTGCCATCTAAATACCGTCTTTTTCATGGACGCCCCTGCTTATTTCAGCAAGACAATGCCAAGCCACATTTAGCTTGTGTTACAACAGCATGGCTTCGTAAAAAAATAGTGCGGGTACTTTCCTGGCCCGCCTGCAGTCCAGACCTGTCTCCCATCAAAAATGTGTGGCGCATTATGAAGCGTAAAATACGACAGCGTAGACCCCGGACTGTTGAACGACTGAAGCTCTACAAAAAACAAGAATGAGAAAGAATTCCACTTTCAAAGCTTCAACAATTAGTTTCCTCAGTACCCAAACGTTTATTGAGTGTTGTTAAAAGAAAATGTGATGTAACACAGTGGTGAACATGCCCTTTCCCAACTACTTTGGCACGTGTTGCAGCCATGAAATTCTAAGTTAATTAATATTCCCCCCAAAAAATTAAGTTTATGAGTTTGAACATCAAATATCTTGTCTTTGTAGTGCATTCAATTGAATATGGGTTGAAAAGGATTTGCAAATCATTGTATTCCGTTTATATTTACATCCAACACAATTTCCCAACTCATATGAAAACGGGGTTTGTGTATATATATATATATATATATATATATATATATATATATATATATATATATATATATATATATATATATACTGTATGTGTATATGTATGTGTGTATAAATTTATACATATATATATATATATATATATACTGTATGTGTATATGTATGTGTGTATACATTTATATATATATATATATATATATATATATATATATATATATTAATTGGATTATCCAGAGAATAGTGCTCGATACCGTGGTGAGCGCGATATGTATGTGTGGGAAAAATCACAAGACTACTTCATCTTTACAGAACTGTTTCATGAGGGGTTCCCTCAAATCTCCTGATGATTGAGGGAACCCCTCATGAAACAGTTCTGTAGAGATGAAGTAGTCTTGTGATTTTCCCCACACACACATATATATATATATATATTATATATATATATATATATATATATATATATTTATATATATATATATATATATATATATATATATATATGTATGTATGTATATATATATATATATATATATATATATATATATGTATGTATATATATATATATATATATGCATATGTACATATATTTCAATTACCCTATACATATGTGTGCATATTATAATCATATCATGGATGTATAATAATGAATTAGAATTGAATAATAAGAGTAGAATAGAATAATAAGAGTATGTGAAAGTTCAACTAATTTTTACCTCTGTGATGGCCTCTAATATGATAGTTCAACTCCTTTTACCATCGGGATGGCCTCTTAAAAGTTTTGTAATCAGATTTCAAGCAGCTAAAGTGCATCAAACGTAGATAGATGTGGAGAGTTTTTTTTGCGTTTTTTCCATCATGCCTTGTAATGGATTTTTTTTATATTATACATATATACCTACATAATAACCACAAAGTTCAGTGAGCAGGTTGTGTTATGTGTGACCATGTTTTTTTTTTTTTTGTGCTGGTTGAATTTTTATGGTCTGCCATGACTAGGGAAGGTTGTTTGGTTTGGGTCATATAGGTATATTATGTGCTATGGCCTCGAGAATGATGAGTAATTTACATTGTCCACAAGGCTGTGACAAATTAGCACCCATAAGACAGCCAGATATTTAAATGTAATATGTGGGTTCCCTCCAGGTATTCTGGCTTCCTCCCACCTCCAAAGACATGCACCTGGGGATAGGTTGATTGGCAGCACTAAGTGATCCCTAGTGTGTGAGTGTGAATGTTGTTTGTCTATCTGTGTTGGCCCTGCGATGAGGTGGCGACCTGTTCAGGGTGTACACCCCCTTCCACCCGAATGCAGCTGTGATAGGCTCCAGCATCCCCCGCGACCCCGAAAGGGATTAGCGGTAAAAAATGGATGGATGTTGCTTATTGAACTTGTGCAGTGACGCGGGCCAAATTGAAGTCACCGGCAGGTCGCAATTGTCCCATAGTTTGGACACCCCTGCACAATTATAGTCTCCTGTTGCTTAGGTAAATAAACATCTCAGCTATAATTAGAGCATGTCTTTTATTGTGATGCAATTTCTTTTTGATAATAGAAAAGCACATTATCAAATGAGCGGGCTACTCATTAATGAGCTGCTTAAAATGCAACTCAGCTAAAATGAAGGTGTTTGTACGTACAAAAAAGTAACTATGATGACTGTAAAATGTTTTTATTGAGTGGAAAAGTCAATAGAATGCATGAATAGATGAAAACTAGTAACACTCAAAAAGTTATTTGTTAAGAAACAAAGCGTACAATATTTATAAGTCTATGAATGTTGTCATTCATCCAGTCATTGTCATCTCAGGGCATTCAATCGATGGCAACTGGACTGTTTGGTTTGTCTTGGAAGACGTTTCATCCAAGTAGGCTTCATCAGTTTGTGGTCCTAGACTTAGATTGGTCAGATGTAGTCTGAGTCCTAGTATTTATAAGTAATGTTTCAATTCACGGAACTCATCTGAAACACGTAGATTCCCGCGATGTGCACAAAAATCTGCTGCAAGAAAAAAATCTAATGAATACGTGTGACGTGTGCAGGAAGAGGCAGAGAAGGTCAAGGAAAACACAAAAATAATTCAAGCGAAGAGCAGCGGTAATGGAGGTCGGATCTTGTCTTGTTATTTTTGACATTTTAGTGGCGCCCTATCAAGACTATGGATGATGTTTGATAAGAAATTATCGAGTTCGAGCCTATTATCGAATCCTCTTACCGAACCGATTCCTTATCGATTCTCTTATCGAGTCCAGATAGGTTGTTGTACGTGGAAAAAAAAAAATATTTGGTTTAACAAAAGCTCACTTTTATTATATAAGAAAAAAATAACGTCTAATAAATATTGACTGTTACATCCCCTAATAAAATAAAATCAAATAAATAAATATTGACTGTTGTTACCCAAAGTATATTAAGTGGGATTTTTCAGAAAAACAAATATATACATTAACACAAAAACAACCTGTCTCTGTGATCACTATAGGTGTATAAATAATAATATAGTGTTAAATAAAATCAGTCCCTTTGGCACAAAACTGAAAATAATACAGCTCTCCAAAAAGTGCACTTCTGCTACTATTTGACATAACTGTTTTTTATGATGCTTTGACATTTTTGCACTTTATTTCTTTATTGAAAGAAAATTCTATGAAGAGAAAAGTTGTTTGAAAATGTGGTTACAATGCTAAAATATGAAAAGTTAAAGCTAAAAAAAGAAATACACTTTATTGAGTTAATTTTTTTTCTTTATGAGCTAGGGAATATAACAACTACAATACCCAGCATGCAACGGGAGTGACGAGCATGCGCGGTAGCCCCAAAAAGTGATGTTGCATGTCGTCTCCCGGCAGTAAACGTCGAGAACTCGCCAATACGCCTTGTCTGCATTATTTATAATTAGACTGACAACACATATTCAGTGTGATTGTGTATTGTTTACAAGGAAAGAAAAACAAAAGTTAAAAAATGTTCTATATATATGTATGTGCTGCAGTTGCTTTAAGAACGTTGCGACAGCTGCCGTAAAGGAGGTGCGTTGCTAGCCTGGTTGCTATGTTTCCGGTTGGTCGTAAAAGTGTTGGTCATGTGTTTGTACCCTGCTCAAATCTCTCAGTAAAGTTATTCATTGGATTATGTCTTTTGTTTTGAACTTTATTACACCTTGGAGCGCTTTTTCCCGTCCGTTGTTTTCCTGCTTTCGCTCTCTGCTTCTAATGACTGAGCTACGTGACGTCGTTTCTTGTGATGTCTCACGGAGCATTTCTGGTCGGGACGGATTTCGAATAAAGAACCAACTTTTTTTCTTTACTATAGTGGTCTCAATAACGGGTACCGGTTATCAAAAAGGGGTTCAAGTCCGAGGACTCGGTTCTTTTTCTTATCGAACAACCGGGAAAACCGGTTTCGAGTATCATCCCTAATCAAGACTGACCCACGTTTGTCGCCATGCCCCGCCCACATCTTACGGCACAGGATCAAATGTTTCAAATCAATGATACGAGTTTAGGCTCATTTGTTTAAAGTTCCTGGGAGGATTTTGTCAAAGTATGACCGTAGGGATGGGTGATACGGCCTCAAATCTATATTGCAATATGTATTGCAGCCTCCTGCGATAACCATGCATATATTTTGTATGTAAATTATAATAAAATCAGTTTAAAAAGGGTTACAAAGGCTCCTAATTTCGGTGCTGACATAAGTTAAGCGCTAACATATTTTGTCATTTCTGGTTCCATTATTTTGTCAAAACTATTATTCATCTACTTGCTAATTTATCTGATTACTTTCTGTTGTAACAAGTTTCTATCGACACTTCTGTTCAAATGTAAAAAGCACTTATTCCTCTGGTGTTTGGAGACTTGACATTAGTTTTGGGTATGAATCCAATACCAAGTTTTCAAAGTAGTCATCATACTGATGCTGATACTTTAAAATGTTCAAAATCAATCAATCAATCAATGTTTACTTATATAGCCCTGAATCACTAGTGTCTCAAAGGGCTGCACAAACCACAGCACAATGATACTGTGAAAGTTCAATCCATAATGGATCCAACACAGTCGCGAGAGTCCAGTCCAAAGCGGATCCAACACAGCAGCGAGAGTCCCGTTCACAGCAATAAGTAACATTTTTGGATCACAATTATAATTAGACACAGGATAACGGTGTAACAAAATCCGTTAAATATTGAAATCAATTTCTAATATTGGCATTAATACTTTAGATTTTTGTCCTTAAAGCCTTCCTGTTTTGAGGGACTTATTTGCTGAGTTTGTAAACAAGTACAAAAAAAACAAAATATTTTTATATGATAAAAAATATCGATATAACCACTATAACAGGGGTCACCAACACGGGGCCCGCGGGCACCAGGTAGCCCGTAAGGACCAGATGAGTAGCCCGCTGGCCTGTTCAAAAAATAGCTCAAATAGCAGCACTTACCAGTGAGAGGGCTCTATTTTTTTAAATTGTATTTATTCACTAGCAAGCTGGTCTCGCTTTGCTTGACATTTTTAGTTTTAAGAGAGACAAAACTCAAATAGAATTTGAAAATCCAAGAAAATATTTTAAAGACTTGGTCTTCACTTGTTTAAATAAATTCATTTATTTTTTTACTTTGCTTCTTATAACTTTCAGAAAGACAATTTTAGAGAAAAAATACAACCTTAAAAATTATTTTAGGATTTTTAAAACACATATACCTTTTTACCTTTTAAAGTCCTTCCTCTTCTTTCCTGACAATTTAATCAATCTTCAAGTAAATTAATTTGTTTTATTGTAAAGAATAATAAAAACATTTTAATTTAATTCTTCATTTTAGCTTCTGTTTTTTCGACAAAGAATATTTGTCAAATATTTCTTCAAACTTATGATTAAAATTCAAAAAAATTATTCTGGCAAAGCTAGAAAATCTGTAAAATCAAATTAAAATCTTATTTCAAAGTATTTTGAATTTCTTAGAAATTTTTGTTCTGGAAAATCTAGAAGAAATAATGATTTGTCTTTGTTAGAAATATAGCTTGGTTAAATTTGTCATATATTCTAACAAAGTGCACATTGGATATTAACCTATTTAAAACATGTCATCAAAATTCTAAAATTAATCTTAATATGGAAAAATTACTGATGATGTTCCATAATTTCTTTTTTTAACTTTTTCAAAAATATTCGAATTAGCTAGTTTTTCTCTCTTTTTTTTTCGGTTGAATTTTGAATTTTAAAGAGTCGAAATTGAAGATAAACTATGTTTCAAAATTTTATTTTCATTTTTTTCGTGTTTTCTCCTCTTTTAAATCATTCAATTAAGTGTTTTTTTCATCATTTATTCTCTACAAAAAACCTTCCGTAAAAGGAAAAAAAATGTACGACGGAATGACAGACAGAAATACCCATTTTTTTATATATATATATATATATATATATAGATTGGATGGATGGATATATATAGATTGATTTATTAAAGGTAAATTGAGCAAATTGGCTATTTCTGGCAATTTATTTAAGTGTGTATCAAACTGGTAGCCCTTCGCAATAATCAGTACCCAAGAAGTAGCTCTTGGTTTCAAAATGGTTGGTGACCCCCTGCACTATAGTATCCACCTTATCCTGATGCTTCACTTCCCCCTACTATCTTTACTGTCGAGACTGTATCGATCCGCCCAGCTTTGTTTACATTCTCAAACTCTAGCTTAGCAGTTAGCGCTTAGCATAGGGGGATTAGTGTGGCATGTTTAGGATTGCTGACCTGAATGTGGCTTTTCACTGTGGGGGGACATTAGCGGCAAGGTAGGCTGTTACATTGCATTGAGGACATGTTCATTTCGCTCGTCGCTGTCAAATCTGCAAAGCACGGCAAGAATGTGCCATCGACATGCATTGTCACCGTATAACGATAGTGTGCAACCATATAGGACTTGATTTTGGAGCACAAAGGCTGACATTTACATGGCGGACTTCCTGTTTGTTTGCCAACACAGGTTCTTAAACTTTTTTGTGCATCCTGTCGTCATTGACTTCCCCAGCAAATTTAACGAAGATCAGTGAAACTGGCGGCAGGGGGTCACTACCGAGTTCGTCTAATAGCCAAATGGATGAAGGAAAACATCATTTAATGTCAACAGAGGAGGAAAACATTAGCTAACACTCCATTAATATAAACAACAGCGGTTAATTGTCTTATGTTGTGACGTCCAGGTGGCATAAAACATGTTGACAAAGGTTTGCATATTATGAAGAGCTGGTGTGTGTGTGTAGCATTAGCCTCAGGAAGAATTGATGAACCTGTCAAGATTAATATTGCATTTTATGTCATTATTTATCATGAAGAGATATGCTTATTTATGTGCTCTTCCTTGCTTTGTGACAGCTACCAAAGACAACATTATTTACCTCTTTGAAATAAATGGTGTATGTCTTCCTCTGAGCAGGTAAAGGGGATCTGATCGGAGCGAACCTGTCCTTAGACGACCGAGTGATAAAAACCAACGCGGACGTGAAAGCTCTCACCTACTGTGACCTGCAGTGTATTCATCTGAAGGGTCTTTACGAGGTGCTGGACCTTTACCCGGAGTACTCGCAACACTTTGTCCAGGACATCCAGCAAGATCTCACATACAACCTGAGGGAGGGACAAGAGACGCACGTGAGTTTGACTCCCCAACCGTAGTTTTTTTATACAGTAAAAATGTGTTATGTAGTGAGGGTTTTTATCGGCAAGGATAAAAACTTGCCATTTCTCAGCCAATCTGTGAGAACCGCTAATGATAATAATAAAAAATAGATATTTATTCCAAAAATAGGACTGTTAATCAATCAATCAATGTTTATTTATACAGCCCTAAATCATAAGTGTCTCAAAGGGCTGCAAAAGCTACAACGACATCCTCGGTTCAGAGCCCACATAAGGGCAAGGAAAAACTCACAACCCAGTGGGATGTCAAAATGAATGAGGATGAGAAACCTTGAGAAGACCGCAAGGGAGAGGGGTGCAGAGGAGAAAAGAAAATAACGGCAGATCAACTTGTCTAAAAAGGGGGTCTATTTAAAGCAGGGGTCCCCAAACTTTTCTACTCGGTCGCCGCATTGAGTTACAACAATTTGGCCGGGGGCCGGGCTGTGTATATATATATATATATATATATATATATATATATATATATATATATATATATATATATATATATATATATATATATAAATATATATATATATATATATATATATATATATATATATTAGGGCAGGGCGATATATCGATATATACGATACATCGCAGGTTTGTCTCTGTGCGATATAGAAAATGACTATATCGTAATATTCGATTATATGTTCTCACATCGTTGCTTTTAGCTGCGTGCATTATATTACTGGCGTTTGTCACTCCTTCTCGCCTTTCCTTCTCACAGAGACATAAATAAAGCCCGCCTTCTTACATACGTCACATACTGTCGCGCATGTAGCATCACACGCTCTCACCGAGAGCTAACGTTAGCTTGGCTGGGCGATATATCGATATGTACGATATATCGCAGGTTTGTCTCTGTGCGATATAGAAAAAAACTACATCGTAATATTCGATTATATGTTCTCACACCGTTGCCTTTAGCTGCGTGCATCACACAACAGGCGTTTCTCACTCCTCCTTGTCTCTCATTCTGACAGAGACGGAAAACAAGCCCGCCTTCCTACATACGTCACATACTCTCGCGAGTCTAGCGTCATAGCTCTCACCGACCAGAGAGGTAGCAGCATGGCTAACTTTAGCTGAACCAGGTCGAGCGAGCGGAGCTTGTGACAATACAAGAGAGAGATGGTGCGAAACTTATCACAAACGGAGGAAGAACAATAAATGCCCAACATAAAGAACAAAGGATCCATCATCTGGCGGTGGTATGGCTTCAAGTTGGAAGATATTCAGCAGACAACAGCAATATGCTGTTCAATGTATATCAATCAATCAATGTTTACTTATATAGCCCTAAATCACTAGTGTCTGAAAGGGCTGCACAAACCACTATAAGATCTTCGGTAGGCCCACATAAGGGCAAGGACAACTCACACCCAGTGGGACGTCGGTGACAATAATGACTATGAGAACCTTGGAGAGGACGAAAGCAATATATATATATATATATATATATACACACACACACACACATATCTATGTATATATACACACATATAATGTATATATATATATATATCTATATATAGATATATATATACTATGATGATTAACCTGTGAGATGACTGTATTATGCTGATAGTATATATTTGTACCATGAATTTATTAACGTGGACCCCGCCTTAAACAAGTTGAAAAACTTATTCGGGTGTTACCATTTAGTGGTCAATTGTACGGAATATGTACTGTACTGTGCAATCTACTAATAAAAGTATCAATCAAGCAATGCAAAGTATGCAGCAGAAGTGTTACTACAAAAAGGTAGCAACACTATTAATTTGTTCTTTCATTTAAAAAGTCACCCGTGAGAGAATGAATAGTATTTAATAAATACAGTTTTGGTCAAGTGACTTAGTTATGATTTCCCTCTCTGCATAAAACTTTAAAAGGAGCATATATTAATGCAGTATGAAGAAGAATGTTTTAATGAAGACACATACAATCATCATACTGCTGTCATTATATGCATCAAATGTTCATTCAAGGCCAAGGCCTTGAATGAACGTAATATATATCGTATATCACAATATGGCATAAAAATATCGCGACATTAATAAAAGCCAATAACGCCCAGCCCTAATATATATATATATATATATATATAAATGCACACGCATACACAAGTCTCCAAAACGTTAACCACCATGTTGCTACAATAAAAACATCCATCCATTTCCTACCGCTTGTCCCTTTTGAGGTCACGGGGGTTCACTGGAGCCTATCTCAGCTGCATTTGGGCGGAAGGCGGGGTACACCCTGGACAACTCGCTACCTCATCACAGGGCCAACACAGATAGACAGACAACATTCACACTCACGTGCACACAGTAGGGCCAATTTTGTGTTGCCAATCGACTTATCCAAAGGTGCATATCCTTGGAAGTGGGGGGAAGCAGGAGTACCCGGAGGGAACCCACACAGTCACACAGAAAGATCCCAAGCCCGGGACTGAACCCAGGACTGCTCAGGACCTTCGTATTGTGAGGCTGATGCACTAACCCCTCTTTCACCGTGTTGCCCAAAAAAACAAAGGAAAATATAAAAAGTGGTACTGATTTTATAGTATATACAGTATATGTATATATATATATATACACACACACATATATATATATATATATATATGTATGTATATATATATATATGTGTGTGTGTGTATATATAGATATAGATAGGGACGGCGTGGCGCAGTGGGGAGAGTGGCCGTGCGCAACCCGAGGGTCACTGGTTCAAATCCCACCTAGAACCAACCTCGTCACGTCCGTTGTGTCCTGAGCAAGACACTTCACCCTTGCTCCTGATGGGTGCTGGTTGGCGCCTTGCATGGCAGCTCCCTCCATCAGTGTGTGAATGTGTGTGTGAATGGGTAAATGTGGAAGTAGTGTCAAAGCGCTTTGAGTACCTTGAAGGTAGAAAAGCGCTATACAAGTACAACCCATCTATTTATTTATTTATGTGTATATATATTTATATATATAGATAGATATGCGTGTATATATAGATAGATATGTGTGTATATATATATATATATGTATATATATATACATATATATATATATATATATATATATATATATATATATATATATATATATATATAATATAGATATGTGTATATATACATGTATACTGTATATATATTCCTCGCGCACTAATTGACTGAAAGAGCGCGCACTTGCCGCTGATGATGTCAAGTTATCGATGGGAAAATGCATTTTTCGACAATACAATTTACCTGAGCGGCTAGGAGAGTGAAATGGATTAGAAAGGACAGATTTTTAAAAAAATCTAATTAAAAATAAAATAATGTAATTATTTAAATGTTTTTAACTTGGGACTTCCCGCGGGGCGGATTTTGAGCCCTGGCGGGCCGTAGTATGAGGTAGCATCTCTAACTGTTACCAGAAGGGCATTCCAGAGTACTGAAGCCCGAATAGAAAACGCTCTATAGCCTGCAAACTCTTTTTGGGCTTTGGGAATTACTAATAAGCCGGAGTTCTTTCAACGCAGATTTCTTGCCGGGACATATGGTACAATACAATCAGCAAGATAGGATGGAGCCAGACTGTGTAGTATTTTATACATAAGTAGTAAAACCTTAAAGTCACATCTTTAGTGCACAGGAGGCCAGTGCAGGTGAGCCAGTATAGGCGTAATATGATCAAACTTTCTTGTTGTCAAAAGTCTAGCAGCTGCATTTTGTACTAACTGTAATCTTTTAATGGTAGACATAGGGAGACCCGAAAATAATACGTTACAGTAATCTAGACGAGACGTAACGAATGCATGAATAATGATCTTAGCGTCACTAGTGGACAAAACAGAACGTATTTTAGCGATACTACGGAGATGAAAGAAGGCCGTTTTAGTAACACTCTTAATGTGTGACTCAAACGAGAGAGTTGGGTCAAAAATAATACCTATAATCTTTACCGAGTTGCCTTGTGTAATTGTCTTAAGAAGTGTTTTGGGTTTGAATCCCAACCAGACTTTAGGATGGAAGGTTTATTAATGTATGTGTTCAATAAACATTTGGGAACTGAGGAAACTAATTGTTGAAGCTTTGAAAGTGGAATTCTTTTCCATTCTTGTTTTATGTAGATTTTCAGTCGTTCAACAATTATAAATACCTGTCGTATTTAACGCTTTATAATGCGCCACACATTTTCGATGGGAGACAGGTCTGGACTGCAGACGGGCCAGGAAAGTACCTGCACTCTTTCACTACGAAGCCACGCTGTTGTAACACGTGGCTTGGCATTGTCTTGCTGAAATAAGCAGCTGCGGCCATGATAACGTTGCTTGGATGAGAACATATGTTGCTCCAAAACCTGTATGGACCTTTCAGCATTAATGGTGCCTTCACTAATGTGTAAGTTACCCATGCCTTGGGCACTAATACACCCCCATACCATCACAGATGCTAGCTTTTGAACTTTGCGCCTATAACAATCCGAATGGTTGTTTTCCACTTTGTTCTGGAGGACACCACGTCCTCTGTTTCCAAATATAATTTGGAAATGTGAACTCGTCAGACCACATAACACCTTTCCACTTTGCATCAGTCCATCTTATGTGCGCTCGGGCCCAGCCAAGCCAGCAGCGTTTCAGGGTGTTGTCAATAAATGGGTTTGGCTTTGCATAGTAGAGTTTTAACTTGCACTTACAGATGTAGTGGCCAACTGTAATTACTGACAGTGGTTTTATGAAGTGTTCCTGAGCCCATGTGGTGATATCCTTTACACACTGATGTCGGTTTTTGATGCAGTACCGCCTGAGGGATCAAAGGTCCGTAATATCATCGCTTACGTGCAGTGATTTCTCCAGATTCTCTGAACTTTTTGATGATTTTACAGACCGTAGATGGTAAAATCCCTAAATTCCTTGAAATAGCTCGTTGAGAAATGTTGTTCTAAAACTGTTCGACAATTTGCTTACAAAGTGGTGACCCTCACCCCATCCTTGTTTGTGAAATACTTTGCATTTTATGGAAGCTGCTTTTATACCCAATCATGGCACCCAACTGTTCCCAATTAGCCTGCACACCTGTGGGATGGTCCATATAAGTAATTGATGAGCATTCCTCAACTTTATCAGTATTTATTGCCACCTTTCCCAACTTCTTTGTCACATGTTTTTGGCATCAAATTCTAAAGTTAATGATTATTTGGAACAACAAAAAAATGTTTATCAGTTTGAACATCAAATATGTTGTCTTTGTAGCATATTCAACTGAATATGGGTTGAAAATTATTTGCAAAACATTGTATTCCATTTATATTTACATCTAACACAATTTCCAAAGTCATGTGGAAACGGGGTTTGTACCATATTAGCTATTCAACTCAGAAAAAATTATATAGGCCATTGTCAGGAAGTGCTGGCCTTGAACCCCAAGATGCAGAGATGGCAAGCGTAGCGCAGGAAAACATGACTTTAATGTCAAAACAACAAATGGTGCACGGAAAGTACACATGCAGGGAAACTGGAAACAGGCAACAGGATACAGAAAAACAATCATCGACCCCTAACTGAAGGGCGAGGCAGGTATAAATAGTAGCCTGGTTGGCAACTGCAACCAGGTGTGCCAGGCTGCCAATCAGGGTGAGGTGAGGGAAACGAGCGCTCAGGGAGACATGAGGGAAATTAAACCAAAATAATAGCGCTGAAGCCCTGCGATGAGGTGGCGACTTGTCCAGGGTGTACCCTGCCTTCCGCCCGATTGTAGCTGAGATAGGCGCCAGCGCCCCCCGCGACCCCAAAAGGGAATAAGCGGTAGAAAATGTATGGATGGAAGAGCGCTGAAAGGAAATAAACACAAACTCAGGAAACACAACCAAACGTGAATGTGACAGATCGTCACAGCCATATTTCTGTTTCGCAACAAAAAATACAAACACGAACTTTATGAAAGTCACATCTTTTCATCATGATTTTTTTATTTATATACTGAACAAATATTGACATTGTTTAGTTCCCTTGTAAAGTTTGTTCCAGAAACGAACACCTTTGAAATTAGGCGGCCCTGATTATTGATACATTACAAAAAAAATTTAAAAATTAAAAAAAATTGGAGAGAAAAACTAATATTTTGAGGGATTACATTTTTGATCTAAATATAACCCTGACCTTAGCTGTAAATTACACTGAAATGACATCAACTGTATGTTGGATATTCTGCATCTAATTGAAAGAACCTGAGCTAGAAAATGTTGCATTGGAAGACATTTATATAAGAACATACAGGACTATTTTGCAGTTTGTATGAGTATTATTCAGTCAGTGTAGCCTACACTAATCAGGACAAATTAAAAGAGCCGTTCGTGAATCGTGTGAAAAACATGTTTAACAGAATGCTGCTAAATTGATGGATTGATTTCAAACACTGCTTCATGCACTCCATGAGGCGAGATGCTGCTGGGCTCATTTCAAATGTGAAGTGTGTCTCTGCTGATTTGGGGGGACTTAAATCTCTTTACTGTCGTTACTGCCTAAATTCACAACTTCAAATCTGTGGTAGAAATTAAAGGAATGAAACATTATACAAGCCCTGGCGAAAATTATGTCATCACTATGAGACTTGGAGAATGTTAATTCAGTTTAATTTTGTAGAAAACAGACATGACACACTTACCAACACACACAACTACAGTCTTTTCTTCAGGAATGACTACAATAAATCAAGAAAATAAATGGTGATAGTAACGGTTTCATTTTTAGATCAAGCAGAGTGAAACAAAGATGGAATCATGAAATACACACACACAAAACACACAATCAGAGACAGAGAGGCACCAATGCAGCGGTATCATAACATTGAATATACAATCTATTAAAGAGTTAATCAATAGTCAATATTTTGGCAAGATGGCGGCGCCTTGACGGGCTGCGGCTACAGACGCTCATGGTAGAAAGAGAACATTTGGCAAAAAATACCGGACAGTACTGCAAATTTCATGGCTGGCTTACAGCGTGGACACTCCGTGATCACTTACGACCGCCAGACAATTCTGGATGTGGATAGAATGGGCCGTTTTGGACTGAAAGATGCGTGTAGTTTGGACCACCTCGCTAGCATAGGAATACTTTGCCCGCTACATCCAGCGGCCTTTGACGCAGCGGAGTATAGTACCAGCGGGGACCGTCAAGGGAAGACACATAAGCGGTGTGATCGGAAACAGAAGCCCAGATGCCGACCGGGGCTAACAACATAGCAAAGGGCTAATCCCCACAGAACACCGCTTCATTGCACCCTGAAGCTGGATTTAAATGGAAGACGCGAGCCTGCTAGTCTTGGTGAGGAGTCAGTTAAGGTAAAACAAGTTTTTTCTGCTATGACTGTGTCAGAGTTGGACATGCATTCTACTGAGGTGGCAAATTATGATGCGTTCAGTTTATCGCAGCACTAAGCAAACAATCGGAAAATTCCCGTCATATCAATTCCTAGATATGGTCATAATTATTTTAAATGCACTACGCATAATAACGCACCATTACTAATATTGCTACTACGGATAATTTGATCAAAAACTCCTTAAAACAGCCTATTACCTATAATATGGGCTTTTTAAACATAAGATCATTGTCTCCCAAAACCTTATTAGTTAATGAGGTCATTAGAGACAACAATCTTAACGTCATCGGTCTCAGCGAAACCTGGCTTAAACCAGAGGATTTTTTTGCACTAAATGAGGCATCTCCTCCTAACTATACGATTGCGCATATTGCCCGTCCCCTTAAAAGGGGTGGGGAGGTCGCACTAATATACAACGAAAACTTTAAAGGCCTACTGAAATGAGATTTTCTTATTTAAAAGGGGATAGCAGGTCCATTCTATGTGTCATACTTGATAATTTTGCGATATTGCCATATTTTTGCTGAAAGGATTTAGTAGAGAACATCGACAATAAAGTTCGCAACTTTTGGTCGCTAATAAAAAAGCCTTACCTGTACCGGAAGTAGCAGACGGTGTGCACGTGATGTCCCTGGTTGTGGAGCTTTTCACATCCTCACATTGTTTACAATCATGGCCACCAGCAGCGAGAGCGATTCGGACCGAGAAAGCGACGATTTCCCCATTAATTTGAGCGAAGATGAAAGATTTGTGGATAAGGATAGTGAGAGTGAAGGACTAGAAAAAGAAAAAAAAGGCAAGAGCAGTCGGAGCGATTCAAATGTTATTAGACACATTTACTAGGATAATTCTGGAAAATCCCTTATCTGCTTATTGTGTTACTAGTGTTTTAGTGAGATTATATGGTACTTGAAAGTCAGAGGGGTGTGGCCACGGGTGTGGTGACCGCCAGTGTCTCTGAGGGAAGCCACGTTTTTCGACGAGGCAAAGTGAAGGCAGCCGTTGGGGCCAGGCTGAGCTTTTTTTTCCCCTCCTCGAAATTCATGTTCGGGGTAGGCCGGTCGGAGGAGGCAAGAGAGTCCACAGCTGCCTCTTTGACTGGTGCACGAGGAACAACGCAAGCTATCCGCTCATGTCTACGGTAAGAGCCGACTTATCACCACAATTTCCTCACCGAAACCTGCCGATTGACATGTGGTAGGTAACCATGTTCGCTTGACCGCTCTGTTCCATATTAAAGCTTCCCCGTCATCTTTAGGGAATGTAAACAAAGAAACACTGGCTGTGTTTGTGTTGCTACAGCCGGCCGCAATACACCGCTTCCCACCTTCATCTTTCTTTGTAGTCTCCATTATTAATTGAACAAATTGCAAAAGATTCAGCAACACAGATGTCCAGAATACTGTGTAATTATGCGATTAAAGCAGGCGATTTATAGCCGTGATCTGTACTGGAAGAAAATGACCGCCACAACCCGTGACGTCACGCTCACGCGTCATCATACGCGTCATCATACGCGTCATCATTCCGCGACGTTTTCAACAGTATACTTCGCGGGAAATTTAAAATTGCAATTTAGTAAACTAAACCGGCCGTATTGGCATGTGTTGCAATGTTAAGATTTCATCATTGATATATAAACTATCAGACTGCGTGGTCTGTAGTAGTGGGTTTCAGTAGGCCTTTAACCTTAGTCCTAACCTAAATAATAAATATAAATCGTTTGAGGTGCTTACTCTGACGTCTGTCAGACCGCTGCCTCTATACCTGGCTGTTATCTAACCCTCCCCCGGGCCCTATTCGGACTTTATCAATGAATTCTCAGAGTTCATTGCTGATCTAGTGACGCACGCAGATAATATAATTATAATGAAGGAATTTAATATCCTTATGAATCCCCCATCGGACCCACCGTGCGTGGCGCTCCAGACAATAATTAGTAGCTGTGTTTTTACACAATTAATAAATGAACCCACGCATCGCAACGGTAATACGATAGACCTAGTGCTTGTCAGGGGTATCACCGTTTCCAAAGTTTTGATACTCCCGTATACTAAAGTAATGTCAGATCATTACCTTATAAAATTCGAGGCTCAAACTCATGTTCGGCGCTAATAATAATAATAACTGCTATAGCAGCCGCAACATTAATACTGCCACAACGACAACTCTTGCTGACCTACTGCCCTCGGTAATGGCACCATTCCCAAAGTATGTGGGCTCTATTGATAACCTCACTTACAACTTGAACGACGCCCTGCGCGAAACTATTGATAGTATAGCACCGCTGAAGTTAAAAAAAGGCTCCAAAAAGGCGTACCCCATGGTTTACAGAAGAAACTAGAGCTCAGAAATTATCATGTAGAAAGCTGGAATGCAAATGGCGCGCGACTAAACTTGAGCTTTACCATCCAACGTTGAGTGATAGTTTAATAACTTATAAAAGCATGCTTACCTTTGCTAAAGCTAAATATTACTCAAATCTCATCCCGCTTAATAAAAACAATCCAAAATTTTTGTTTAGTACAGTAGCATCGCTAACCCAACAAGGGACCCCTTCCAGTAGCTCCACCCACTCATCTGATGACTTTATGCAATTCTTTAATAAGAAAATTGAAGTCATTAGAAAGGAGATTAAAGACAATGCGTCCCAGCTACAATGGGGTTCTATTAACACAGATACAACTGTATATACGGCGGATACTGCCCTCCAGAATAGTTTCTCTCGTTTTGATAAAACAACATTAGAAAAATTTTTACAACATGTAAATGGAATAAAACAACATGTTTACTTGACCCACTTCCTGGGAAACTTATCAAGGAGCTCTTTGTATTATTAGGTCCATCAGTGCTAATATTATAAACTTATCACTTTCCTCGGGCACTGTTCCCCTAGCATTCAAAAAAGCGGTTATTCATCCTCTCCTTAAAAGACCTAACCTCGATCCTGACCTCATGGTAAACTACCGACCGGTGTTTTACCTTCCCTTTATTTCAAAAATCCTCGAAAAAATTGTTGCAGAGCAAATCAACAATCTGACAATCTATGTGACACCTTTCAATCCGGTTTCAGGGCAAATCACTCTACGGAGACAGCCCTCGGAAAAATGACTAATGATCTATTGCTAAAGATGGATTCTGATGCGTCATCTATATTGCTGATCCTCGATCTTAGCGCTGCTTTCGATACCGTCGATCATAACATTTTATTAGAGCGTATCAAAACACGAATTGGTATGTCAGACTTAGCCCTGTCTTGGTTTAACTCTTATCTTACTGGCAGGATACAGTGCGTCTCCCATAACAATGTGACCTCGGACTATGTTAATGTAACGTGTGGAGTTCCCCGAAGTACTTGGCCCTGCACTCTTCAGCATCTACATGCTGCCGCTAGGTGACATCATTCGCAAATACGGTGTTAGCTTTCACTGTTATGCTGATGACACCCAACTCTACATGCCCCTAAAGCTGACCAACCCGCCGGACTGTGGTCAGTTGGAAGCGTGTCTTAATGAAATTAAACAATGGATGTCTGCTAACTTTTTACAACTCAATGCCAAAAAAACGAAAATGCTGATTATCGGTCCTGCTAGACACCAACCTCTATTCAATAATACAACTTTAACATTTGACAACCAAACAATTAAACAAGGCGACTCGGTAAAGAATCTGGGTATTATCTTCGACCCAACTCTCTCCTTTGAGTCACACATTAAAAGCGTTACTAAAACGGCCTTCTTTCATCTCCGTAATATAGCTAAAATTCGCTCCATTTTGTCCAATAGTGATGCCGAGATCATTATCCATGCGTTTGTTACGTCTCGTCTCGATTACTGTAACGTATTATTTTCAGGTCTCTCCATCTCTAGCATTAAAAGACTACAGTTCGTACAAAACAGAACAATTGAGAGGAGACACAAACACGACACAGAACAAACAAAAATGAATATGATCAACAGTATCAATATTAGTTATGATTTCAGCATAGCGGTGATTAACAATCCCTCATTGACATTATCCTTAGACATTTATAAAAAAGAAAAAAAAGAACAATAGTGTCACAGTGGCTTACACTTGCATCTCATCTCATATGCTTGACAACACACTGTGTCCAATGTTTTCACGATGATAAAATAAGTCATATTTTTGGTTTGTTTAATAGTTAAAACAAATTTACATTATTGCAATCAGTTGATAAAACATTGTCCTTTACAATTATAAAAGCTTTTTTATAAAAATCTACAAACCCCGTTTCTATACGAGTTGGGAAATTGTGTTAGATGTAAATATAAACGGAATACAATTATTTACAAATAATTTTCAACCCATATTCAGTTGAATGCACTACAAAGACAATATATTTCATGTTCAAACTAATAAATGTTATTTATTTTTTTTTGCAAATATTAATTAACTTAGAATTTCATGGCTGCAACACATGCCAAAGTAGTTGGCATGTGTCCCATGTTCACCACTGTGTTACATCACTTTTTCTTTTAATAACACTCAATAAACGTTTGGAAACTAATGAAACTAATTGTTTAAGCTTTGAAAGTGGAATTCTTTCCCATTCTTGTTTTATGTAGAGCTTCAGTCGTTCAACAGTTCGGGGTCTCCGCTGTCGTATTTTACGCTTCGTTATGCGCCACACATTTTTGATGGGAGACAGGTCTGGAATGCAGGCGGGTCACTCTTTTTTTACGAAGCCACGCTGTTGTAACACGTGCTGAATGTGGCTTGGCATTGTCTTGCTGAAATAAGCAGGGGGGTCCATGAAAAAGATGGCGCTTAAATGGCAGCATATGTTGTTCCAAAACCTGTATGTACATTTCAGCGTTAATGGTGCCTTCACAGATGTGTAAGTTACCCATGCCTTGGGCACTAATGCACCCCCATACCATCACAAATGCTGGATTTTGCGTCTGGATGGTTCGCTTCCCCTTTGGTCCGGATGACACGATGTCGAATATTTCCAAAAACAATTTGAAATGTGGACTCGTCAGACCACAGAACACTTTTCCACTTTGCATCAGTCCATCTTAGATGATCTCGGGCCCAGACAAGCCGGCGGCGTTTGTGGATATTGTTGATAAATGGCTTTCGCTTTGCATTGTAGAGCTTTAACTTGCACTTACAGATGTAGCGACGAACTGTATTTAGTGACAGTGGTTTTGTGAAGTGTTCCTGAGCCCACGTGGTGATATCCTTTAGAGATTGATGTCGGTTTTTGATACAGTGCCGTCTAAGGGATCGAAGGTCACGGTCATTTAATGTTGGTTTCCGGCCATGCCGCTTACGTGGAGTGATTTCTCCAGATTCTTTGAACCTTTTGATGATATTATGGACTGTAGATGTTGAAATCCCTAAATTTCTTGCAATTGCAGTTTGAGAAATATTGTTCTTAAACAGTTTGACTATTTGCTCACGCACTTGTGGACAAAGGGGTGTACCTGGCCCCATCCTTTCTTGTGAAAGACTGAGCATTTTTTGGGAAGCTGTTTTTATACCCAATCATGGCACCCACCTGTTCCCAATTAGCCTGCACACCTGTGGGATGTTCCAAATAAGTGTTTGATGAGCATTCCTCAACTTTAACAGTATTTATTGCCACCTTTCCCAACCTCTTTGTCACGTGTTGCTGGCATCAAATTCTAAAGTTGATTATTTGCAACAAAGAAAAAAAAATGTATCAGTTTGAACATCAAATATGTTGTCTTTGCAGCATATTCAACTGAACATGGGTTGAAAATTATTTGAAAATCATTGTATTCCGTATCTATTTACATCTAACACAATTTCCCAACTAATATGGAAACAGGGTTTGTACTACTCTGCTAGCATGTCAGCAAGATTGGGGTAGATCCTGCTGAAATCCTATGTATTGAATGAATACAGAATCGTTTTGAATGGGAAAAATATCGTTTTTGAATCAAGAATCGCATTGAATCGAAAAAAATCGATTTATAATCGAATCGTGACACAATAATCGATATTGAATCGAATTGTGGGACACCCAAAGATTCCCAGCCCTAATATATGTATACATATATATGTATATATATATATATATATATATATATATATATATATATATATATATATATATATATATATATATATATATACATATATATGTATACAGGCCTCAAATTTCTACTTTTTATTTATATACGTGTGTGTGTATACAGGCCTCAAATTTAACACACACATTAAACACACAGGTCTGGCAATAAGAATAACAAATTGCATAATTTAATTAATGTGATAAATGACAAAAAATACCACATCCATCATGACCGCACTTAGATAAATAATGCAATTTATTTTGAATGTACAAGCTCTTTGACCTTAACCACTGTACAATCAGTGATCACATTAATAATACCTCAGTACAAAAAATGAGCGAGGAGACTCCGACTGGTGTGCTTGCTAGCAAATGTGACTCCAAAACACATCCTGAAAGAACTTTGGACAAAACTGTTGGCATGTTTTGGGCAAATAAAAACGTTTAAAAATGTTCCTGGGTCACGTTTTGAAAGTAAAATTATATTTGTGCTCAAATTTTGGGGTCATCTCTTGTTTTTGGAGGTGGGAGGGGCCGGAGTACCCAGAGAGGACCCACATAGTCATTGGGAAAACATGCAACCTCCACACAGAATCGTGCCCAGGACCTTCTCGCTGTGAGGCACAAGTGCTAACCACTGGTACCCCTTGCTGCCTAATTAATAATTATAAATATCATTAGATAATACAGTGATTGGTCAGCTATTACTCAGCTAAGATGGGGATGTTTTGTTCAGATAGTGTAGCATTTATTGGCTAACATTTTATTGAATTAAGCATCTTTCCCTTTTCCTACCAGATGTTGCTAATGTCTTTACACTTCCTCCAGAAAAGTAAAACTACTGTCAGAAAAATTGTATGTCAATTATCAAAAAACTTTCTGTTCTCTGAGTTCCCAATAAACAGACAAGAGGCTGTCTTTGTTGCAACGAGCCTAAGACTTGGAAAATTCCATTGTGTACGATGGGAGGGGACGGGAGGGGGGTTATATATTGTGATCCAAGACTTGCCCAAGCTCGAGCCAGGACCAGCCCTAGCCCGAGGCATCTTTTTCTCTTGTGTTAATATGACCAAAAACAATGTTTATTTACATACCCCACATTCCTTTAGAAACACCTGTTGTATTGTAAACAGGGAATATCCAAATAAAAGAGGAGACATAAACCTTTTTTCGTCAGAGCGTGGTGGAAGACTGTACAGAGAGTACAGTCGCCACGTCTCTCCTCAAATTGAGCAAAATTTTAATTCTGTCTCTGTTTATTTCCTTGCTTATTGTCTTGTTTAATAGATTTCATCAATGTTTGAACCTGATTACAGATTAAAATATTTATCTTTTCTCTCAAGTTTTGTTCTTTTATAGAAAATCATTCAAATGAAAGTAAACTACTTCAGGAGAAGTGTTTGTATTTAATTTTACTTTTGTGTGGTTAACAACAAATGCTAAAATTAACAAATGAAAAATGTAAGGATAACAATTTGCCAGGAGTACTTTTACTATATGTTGTGTTGCTGTAATGATTGTTTAATTTTGTGTAATCGTCTTGTTTGGCAACACTAAATTGTGTCTTGTGTGTGAATGTGTGTGTGAATATTGTCTATCTGTGTTGGCCCTGCCATGAAGTGGCCATTTGTTCAGGGTCTACCCTGTCTTTTTTGTCCAGGGTCTCCCCTGCCTTCCTTTTCCAGGGTCTACCCCGCCTTTCTTGTCCAGGGTCTACTCTGCCTTATTTGTCCAGGGTCTCCGCTTTGTTCCTTGTCTAGGGTCTGCCCTGCTTTCCTTGTCCAGGGTCTATGCCCGACTGCAGAAAATGGAAATACAGTCATAGTTTTTGCGTTCAAGAAACTTTTGTTCGTCTTCAACGCTAAACTTTTCTGTTTGTTTGATATGATCACTAGTGGTGGAAAAGTGTTTTACAACTGAGTACTGCTGTGGCCCCTATGGACCACAGCTTCGAGACAGATGTTTTTTGGCGACCTCTAGGGCAGTGGTTCTCAAATGGGGGTACGCGTACCCCTGGGGGTACTTGAAGGTATTCCAAGGGGTACGTGAGATTTTAAAAAAATATTCTAAAAATAGCAACAATTCAAAAATCCTTTATAAATATATTTATTAAATAATACTTCAACAAAATATTAATGTAAGTTCATAAACTGTGAAAAGAAATCAACAATTTAATATTCAGTGTTGACAGCTACATTTTTTGTGGACATGTTCCATAAATATTAATGTTAAAGATTTCTTTTTTTGTGAAGAAATGTTTAGAATTAACTTCATGAATCCAGATGGATCTCTATTACAATCCCCACGGAGGACACTTTAAGTTGATGATTACTTCTGTGTAGGAATCTTTATTTATAATTAAAACACTTGTTTATTTTTCAACAAGTTTTTAGTTATTTTAACATCTTTTTTTCCAAATACTTCAAGAAAGACCACTACAAATGAGCAATATTTTGCACTGTTATACAATTTAATAAATTAGAAACTGATAACATAGTGAGGGATTTTACTTCTTTATCTTTTTTTTTCAACCAAAAATGCTTTGCTTTGATTAAGGGGTACTTGAATTAAAAAAATGTTCACAGGGTGTGTATTACTGAAAAAAGGTTGAGCACCACTGCTCTAGGGGGTAAAGAAACATTACAGTACTGCATTATTCCTGGTGTGGTAGAGTGTACCTGAATCAGCCTTATGTTGATGGGTGATGAGCCAAGAAGACGCCAACAAGGAATCGTCAAACAAAAAGCTTTATTTGTTTCAGCGAGCCTCAAACTGGAACTGCAGCTTCCAGGAGAAAGATTATGGGCCTTTTTACTCTTCTGCTGTCTTCTTGGACAACTTCTTGGACTGCTTGGCCAGTCAACCTATTTCCTGTGATTGGTTTGAGTCAGGTGACCTTCAACCCCTATCCTCTACTCCTACTTGTGAGGGCTTCCTACCAGATGTTGCTAATGTCTTTACACTTCCTCCTAAAATCCAAACCTGCATGTCTGTAGGACTCCAATTTCCTTGGGCAAAGAGCCACCACTCTCTGGAGAACTTGTGATGGACTTGTGGACATTTGAAGCTATCGAAGGGTTTTGATTGATTGATTGATACTTTTATTAGTAGATTGCACAGTACAGTACATATTCCGTACAATTGACCACTAAATGGTAACACCCGAATAAGTTTTTCAACTTGTTTAAGTCGGGGTCCACGTTAATCAATTCATGGTATATTTCCTTGGTAGAATAATCCTCTAAAGAATTCTGTGACCAAATACAAATACATGTTAGCTCACAATTATACAAGAAAATGGTAAATGCTATAATTTACCACATCCTCATATTAAGTATTGCTGTTTAATCAATCAAGCTGTTTGATGAGGTTTCAATCAGGGCTCTCAAGTTCTTCCTCACCAAACTCTTTTGATTCGTAAACATTTGGGGGTAATGAAGTGTGTACATTCAGTGTGGCGCCGCTATTGATTGTCGATGGCACCTTAAAAACACATTCCCTCTCTGCTTGTCTTCCAGGTGAAGGCCAGACTGTCCACATTAACTGGAGACCCTCAGGTACAGTCCCAACACCGGCAGCAAGCTCCTCACACTGACGGATCAGTTTCAATCTCAGAGCAATAAGTGTTTGAATAAGGCATCCTCATCATTGACCGATAATAAAGTCATTTGAGACAAATGTATTCCAATATTACAATGTAGGCTTAATGTAGGCAGTTTTTTTCATTAGTTCATTTATCTGTATCGACTCGCTACCGTTACATTTAGACCGCCACAGAATAATCCTGTCTCTTTTTTTTTTATACAGTACAGCATAGTTATTTGGCCCTGGCTAACAGACCCTTAAAATCGGGGCTGTCTGAGTAGCTTGAGGTTACAACCCCAGACAAAAAATGGAATTATTAGTGCGAAGCGCTTCTCTTCAATATGTAAGTAACTCCTTTGACTCCTGGACAGATGGCTCAACAAACTGAACAACAGACTAACAAACCGTCACAAGCCGAAGCCACAAGTACATTCCAGTCCTCCGAGAAACAATCAGAGATGGGCTTCACAATATCTACATCAGGGGTCACCAACCTTTTTGAAACCAAGAGCTACTTCATGGGTACTGATTAATGCAAATTGCTACCAGTTTGATACACACTTAAATAAATTGCCAGAAATAGCCAATTTGCTCAATTCAGCTTAATAAATAAATCATATATATATATATATATATATATATATATATATATATATATATATATATATATATATATATATATATAAATGGGTATTTCTGTCTGTCATGCCGTCGTACATTTTTTTTCCTTTTATGGAGGGTTTTTTGTAGATAAAATAAATTGCCAGAAATAGCCAATTTGCTCAATTCAGCTTTAATGAATAAATCATATATATATATATATATATATATATATATATATATATATATATATATATATATATATATATATATATATATATATATATATATATATATAAATGGGTATTTCTGTCTGTCATTCCGTCGTACATTTTTTTTCCTTTTAGGGAGGGTTTTTTGTAGAGAATAAATTGTGAAAAAAACACCCAATTGAACGGTTTAAACGAGGAGAAAACAGGAAAAAAATGAAAATTTAATTTTGAAACATAGTTTATCTTCAATTTCGACTCTTTGGAATTCAAAATTCAACCGAAAAAAAGAACAGAAAAACAAGCTAATTCGAATCATTTTGAAAAAAATAAATAAATAAATACGGAACATCATTAGTAATTTTTCCTGATTAAGATTAATTTTAGAAGTTTGATGACATGTTTTAAATAGGTTAAAATCCAATCTGCACTTTCTTAGAATATATAACAAATTGGACCAAGCTACATTTAAAAATCGTTATATCTTCTGGATTTCCAGAACAAAAATTTTAAAAGAAATTCAAAATACTTTGAAATATGATTTAAATTTGATTCTTAAGATTTTCTAGATTTGCCAGAATACTTTTTTTAAATTTTAATCATAATAAGTTTGAAGAAATATTTCACAATTATTCTTCATCGAAAAAACAGAAGCTAAAATGAAGAATTAAATTAACATTTATTTATTATTCTTTACAATAAAAAAAATAAATTTACTTAAACATTGATTTAAATTGTCAGGAAAGAAGAGGAAGGAATTTAAAAGGTAAAAAGGTATATGGGTTTAAAAATCCTAAAATCATTTTTAAGGTTGTATTTTTTCTCTAAAATTGTCTTTCTGACAGTTATAAGAAGCAAAATAAAAAAATAAATGAATTTATTTAAACAAGTAAAGACCAAGTCTTTAAAATATTTCCTTGGATTTTCAAATTCTGTTTGAGTTTTGTCTCTCTTAGAATTAAAAATGTCGAGCAAAGCGAGACCAGCTTGCTAGTACATAAATACAATTTTAAAAATAGAGGCAGCTCACTGGTAAGTGCTGCTATATGAGCTAATTTTAGAACAGGCCAGCGGGCTACTTATCTGGTGCCCGCGGGCACCATGTTGGTGACCCCTGATCTACATGTTGTCCGGGTGCACATTCGCATTTAAGAACACACAAATATAATAACATGCAGTCATCAAAAAAAAAAACCAACAGATCAGCTGTAAGAGTCATTGTAAGAGTCTTGTGTGAATAACTGAAAGTTTGGTCAATCAATATTTGACCGAACAGCCTTCACCTTACTCCCATTACGTCGTCATACAGTTTATTATAATTGAATAAACCAGACAGGTCCAATGGACATCAAGCTATCCAAACATACATCGACGAAGTCACCTCCAGTATTGGTCATCCATGTCTAACAGTACACAGTGGTACTGTACATTCCGGTGTTTTATTTTGTATGATTCGATTTTTAAGGAACATGTTAGCTAAGTTATTTGACCCAATTGTTGTATAGTTCAGTGTTAATATTTGAGTAGGCCCCGAACCCCCCACCGGAGGTCAAAGGTTTAGAAACCACTTCCGTGGCATACCATTGCAAAATAATCCACCATGGGGGCAAAGAAAGTTGCGAGTATTAGCATTTTGATGAAGAAGGATTTCACACAGTGTATTATGGAAAAAATGTTTTTTGTCTGACCTTTTGGAACTAATTACTAACAAAAACCGAGGTACAACTTTTTGTTAATAATAATAATGTTATTATCTTAACCCAAGCTTATGGCCAAAGATGACACCCATGTCCTAGACCAGTGGTTCTTAACTTTGTTGGAGGTACCAAACCCTACTTTAGTTAAAAATAAAGTGTTTTTTTTTTTTTAAATTCAAGACAAAGTTATGTTTTTTTTACCGGTGCACAAAATGAACTGTGCATGAACATCACTTTCTTCAAAGAACAAAACCAACAAAGTGCATGAACTCACAACAAATTACAGACCTGTAAATCAGTGTGACCTCTGCTGTTACCGGATCCATAATAAGCCCATAGGAAAAAGTTTTTATTTACACAATGAGTGGGGTGTGTCTATACCTCCGCAGCTGAGGCTCCGCCGAACCCAGGTTAAGAACCCCTGTCCTAGACCTACAGAGCACAAGGTGGCAGCACTTTGCTGCATCTTTTGTTCTAATCATGGCATAAATGATGATATTTTTGTCATGGAAAAGCATCCATGTCTTCGAGTGGGCAAGGTCATGCTGAAACGATGAGTAGTAATGGCGCTGTAAACAATACTTGACTGTTCCTCTCCATTTGCAGTCAGGTGTGAAGAGAAACGGCCGCCTTTTTCAGGGCTATGCTCCTCTTGCCGAGGCCCAGAGGGAGCAAGGCAAGGACAAGCGGGAGGATGATGATTGTCTATCGTCGGAGCAGAACCGAGTGCCGAACCTCAGGGGCACCGGCGGGTCGTCTCCGGCGGGCGGAGGAAGCAGCGGTCGGAGCTCTGAGAGGTCTCGGAGGACGAGCAAGGATATTACGTTCCTCACTTTGGACCCTGCCAACCTGAGCCCCAGGTGAGCTGTTCACTGTCCAAGGTGTTGTAGTGAGAATGTAGTAGGCTCTATCCATCCATCCATCCATCCATTTTCTACCGCTTGTCCATATCGGGATCACGGGGGTACTGGAGCCTATCACACTAGGCTCCATGTGTGACACAATTAGCGTAGGGAAGAACAAGACATGGTCATACTCATTACTGCATTAGACATGAAGCTGTGTATCATCAAAAGATAATCAACCATCAAAGACACATCGAGACACCAAGGACCATACCGGGATGATCGTGAATCACTGTGGGGTCTGTTGTCGCAATCTTATTTTAATGGAGAAATATTTGAAAGAAGGCAAATCAATTAATCAAAGTTTATTTATATTGCCCTCAATCACAAGTGTCTCCAAGGCCTGCACAAGCCACAACCACATCTTTGGCAAAGATCCCACATTAGGGCAAGAAAAAAACTCAACCCAATGGGAGATCTAAAAATGGTAAATCAGAATTCTCATGGCAATTGTCTTAGTGTGAAGGTCTACCAGTTGTTTTTTTATCCATTCTCGGCAGCGTCATTATTGTCGTATTTTCCAGACAATAAGGCGCACTTAAAATCCTTGTTTTTTTTTTCAAAACTCGACAGTGCTCCTTGAAACCTGGTGCGTCTAATGTAAGAAATCATTCTGGTTTTGCTTACTGACCTCGAAGCAATTTTATTTGGTTCATGGTGTAACGGTAAGTGTGACCGATAGATGGCAGTCAAACATAAGAGATATGTGTAGACTGAAGTATGATGGCAATATGACTCAAGTAAACAACACCAACATTTTATATGTTCCATTGAAAATATGGAACATTACACACGGCGCTCAAAAATCGATCAAAATGTTTTAGTACGACTTTAGTAAGCTATGAAGCCACACCGCTTGATGGATTGTCGTCGCATTAAAAATACAAGTATTATTATTGTCATGTTTATGTGATCATGTTTTGTTTTAGTCATGTTCTGTTTGTTTTTTGGCCACTCAGTTCCTGTTTTTTCACTTCCTGGTTTGTTTTGTCACCATGACTACCTATTAGTTTTCACCTGTCCTCATGTCTCACACCTGTTTTCACTAATCACCACAGTATTATCTAAGCTTGTCTGTTTCTGTTCTTCGTCCTGGCAACATCACCTCCTTCTCACCATCTACCACCTTCTATGCCTTCCATGCCTATGATCCATGCCCCTTGTCTTTTTCCAAGTAAGTTTTTTTGTTATTCATGCCATTGTGCAAGTGTTTTGTTTTATGTTCATAGTTTTGTTTCATAGCCAAGTTTTTGTACTGCCATTGTGCGCGCCTTTAGTTTGTTCCCGTTTTTAGTTATAGTGTTAATAAAAAATATGTATTTACATTCACGTCTTGCCCGTGCCAACTTTCCTTTGCCCTCTGGGGAAACAAACCCCATAGTCCATCGTCGTGAAAGATGTTGCCAGCATAAGAGTTTTTCCGCAAGAGAGTTGGACGAGTTGGACAAGTTGGACGATGGAGCGTGGGCGGTCATGCGCGTGATGGAGGAAGAGACGCTGCGTTATTCCTCCGTGGAGCGCAGAGACCTCATGTGGGGTCCGACCGGCAAACTGGCGCCGATCAGCGCCGTGTCACCGCAGTCCCGGAAGCACCGCCCCTGACGAAGGACATCAGGGAAGACTTTCGCGAGCGGACAGGACACGTCGTCCCCGCAAGTGCCTCCCCGTCCGAGCGGTAACCGGATGACGTCACGCCGCTGCCAAAGGAGGACGTCATGGACCAAATTGTTTTTCTAAACTCTTTTCTTTGTCAGCCACCCCCAACCAAAGACCCCATATCTATGATAAAACACTACCAAAACATGATTTTTAACATTAGAGGTAATCAGTCACAGCCATCTGAATTTAATGCCCAGCCCCACAGGACTCAAGCCCCGCCCACATCAAAAATATATTTTTTTTCACCCACTCACTCCAAGGCAGAAATAAAAACACTTTTTGGACATTTTAAAGGGGAGGATTCTTCCCCCCTCCTTACTTCCCTCCACCCACCCCAAAAGATAGTTCCAGACCGCGGGGACCGCGTCGGGTATCCGCTCCTTGAGGGGGGGGCTAGGGCTTGGAGCGGTTCAGTTGGGGTCACTCTGCGCCAAGCCACGGCCTCCACCACCAGTTCTTCGGCCTGCCAAACCACAGCCGCCAGCCCAGCCGCCGCCACCGGTCTTTTGGCCTGCTAAGCCACGACCTCCGGTCCGGCCACCAACACCAGTCATTCGGCTTGCCAAGCCGCAACCCCCAGCTATGCCACCGCTACCTGCACCACAGCTAGCACCAAGTCCACGGCTAACACCAAGTCCACGCCAAGCTCCAGTGCCTGCACCACGCCGGGCCCCAGTGCCTGCACCACAACAGGTATCATTGCCTGCACCCTGGCTAGCTCCAGTGCCTACACCACGCCAAACTCCAGTGCCTGCACCACGCCAAGCTCCAGTGCCTGCACCACGCCTAGCTCCAGTGCCTGCACCACGCCGGGCCCCAGCGCCTGCACCACAACAGGTACCAGTGCATGCTCCATGCCAAGCTCCAGTGCCTGCACCATGCCGCCAAGCTCCAGTGCCGCCAGTAGCTGCTCCACGCCGCCAAGCTCCAGTGCCGCCAGTAGCTGCACCACGCCGCCAAGCTCCAGTGCTGCCAGTAGCTGCTTCAGTGCCGCTAGTAGCTGCACCACGCCGCCAAGCTCCAGTGCCGCTAGTAGCAGCTCCACGCCGCCAAGCTCCAGTGTTGCCAGTAGCAGTTCCATGCCGCCAAGCTCCAGTGCCGCCAGTAGCAGGTCCACGCCAAGACCCGCCGCTGATCTGTATTTGGGATCTTGATAAATCTTGAAAAATTGCGCGCGTCCGCCTTTGTAGTACATAGTCGATAAGCTTCTTCTTTTTCTCTATCTTCTAGTTATGGGACATTCATCCTCCGCTTCTGCCATTTCTAATACTATTGTAAAGTTCTTACTTATATCTGTCAGCAAACTCGCCATGAAAGCGTTAAAACATACCGGTATAGTGAGTTTATGTTATTCACCCAAGGAACTTTAGTTATTATAGAGTTCCGGTCCCACGGTTTTTCACGGGACACATTTGTTGTTGTTTCCGAATGAGGAGATGCTGCTCCGTTATTGATTGAAGTAAAGTCTGAACCTCATAAAACTGTTAGCTTCGTCTTTTGACAATTCTTCCACTCCCGTCCTTGCACGCTACACCGCTACAACAAAGATGACGAGGAGAAGACGCTGCCGAAGGTGAGCCACGTAAATAAGACCGCCCACAAAACAACGCATCCGGAAGCGACTGTCAGAAGGCGGCTTGATGATAATGTGTAAAACATCATCTATGCAACATTTTGACCAAAGAACATTACATGTTATGTAGACCAGTGGTTCTCAAATGGGGGTACGCGTACTCCTGGGGGTACTTGAAGGTATGCCAACGGGTGTGTGAGATATTGTTTTAATATTCTAAAAATAGCAACAATTCAAAAATCCTTTATAAATATATTTATTGAATAATACTCAACAAAATATGAATGTAAGTTCATAAACTGTGAAACGAAATGCAACAATGCAATATTCAGTGTTGACAGCTGGATTTTTTTGTGGACATGTTACATAAATATTGATGTTAAAGATTTCTTTTTTTGTGAAGAAATGCTTAGAATTAAGTTAATGAATCCAGATGGATCTCTATTTCAATCCCCAAAGAGGGCACTTTAAGTTGATGATTACTTCTATGTGTAGAAATAATTTATAAAAAGACTATACAGTGCGAGCGATTCAAATGTTATTAGACAAATTCACAAGGATAATTCTGGAAAATCCCTTATCTGCCTTTTGTGTTACTAGTGTTTTAGTGAGATTATATGGTTCTACCTGTACAACCTGAAGGTCGGCCCCGCACCTTTCTTTAGCACCAGTCGACGGGTGGTGGCGATGCCCATCTATGCCCTTCACAAGGGACCCTCTTCGAAACACGATCTTTCGAAATGATTGCTGCATAATACACTGTACTTTGTGTGTGTGGTCCACTCCAACCGTGTTCGCTTGACTGCTCTGTTCCATAGTAAAGCTTTACCGTCATCTTTCGGGAATGTAAATAATGAAACACTGGCTGTGTTTGTGTTGCTAAAGGCGGCTGCAATACACCGCTTCCCACCTACAGCTTTCTTCTTTGATGTCTCCATTATTCATTGAACAAATTGCAAAAGATTCAGCAACACAGATGTCCATAATACTGTGGAATTATGCGATGAAAAGAGACGATTTATAGCTGTGAACGGTGCTGGAACAAAGTGTCCTTTACAATGCAGGACGTCAAGCGCACGCGTCATCATACCGTGACGTTTTAGCACGATTCTTCAGCGCAAAATTTAAAATTGCAATTTAGTAAACTAAACCGGCCGTATTGGCATGTGTTGCAATGTTAAGATTTCATCATTGATATATAAACTATCAGACTGCGTGGTCGGTAGTAGTGGGTTTCAGTAGGCCTTTAAATCCGTTTTACACGTAGCATTTAGTAGACTGTTAGCGCTAGCTATGCTAAGCTATCTGCGGGTTATGAACAACGTAGCATATTTGGGGAAAAAGGCAATACCCCTGCTCATAGATCAATAACTGAGAAGACTTTCAAGGTTTCCCACATTATTTCACACTTGAAATATATTTCGATTTGCCCAGGAGACACCACACAGTGACAAGTCCTGCTCGCTTACCTGATGTCACATCTCGAGGTCTTGCACACACCCAAAGTTGGTTTGTCCATGATCCTTGTAAACGGGCTTCCTGTGTACAGGATGGCGGACAGCACAGAGGACAGCGAGGGCGTCTCTTCCAGCCGCGGTTGCCGTGACGACGACCCCAAGAGTGCCTGGGCATCCGGCACAGGTTCTCGTAACGTTCCGTACAACTCGTGACAAAACGTGTTTGGTGGCCATCACTGTGACTTCAACAAAGGCACGTGTTCACTTCCTGTCTTCTGTGTCGCAGACACGCCACACATCAGCCTGGCGCAGTTTGCGGCGAAAGCAGACGAGACGAGAGGACAGCTGCGACATCTTAACCAGCAGGTGTGTGTGCATCATTGTTGGGTTAGTTACTGAAAACCAGGAACTAGTTACAGTTACTAGTTACCTTATTTCAAAAGTAACTCAGTTAGTAACTCAGTTGCTTACACCAAAAAGTAATGTGATGCTGTGAAAAGTAACTATTGAGTTACTTCAGTTTCCCTCCTTCCTGTCGGTCGTTTTTTCTTAATAATGATCTGCCAGCAGCCAGCGTCATCTCACAAGACCCTCGGGTGCCCTGAATGTCAATCAAGTGACCGAAGTCACGTCTTGGTGAAGATTGATGATCACTCATTTTAGCTCTCTTTTTTTAATGCCTGGCTGGCAATGTACTGACACACCCTCCACCATTGACTGACACACCCTCCGCCATCGACTGACACACCCCCTGCCATGGACTGACACACCCTCCGCTATGGAATGACACCCTCTCAGCCATGGACTGACACCCTCTCCGCCATTGACTGACACACCCTCCGCCATGGACTGACACATTCTCTGCCATGGACTGACACAACGTCCGCCATCAACTGACACAACGTCCGCCATCGACTGACACACCCTCCGCCACCGACTGACACTCTCTCTGACATGGACTGACACCCTTTCCGGCATGGACTGACACACCCTCCGCCATGGACTGACACACCCTCCGCCATGGACTTACACACCCTGCGACATGGACTGACACCCTCTCCGCCATGGACTGACACCCTCTCTGCCATTGCCTGACATCCCCTCCGCCATGGACTGACACACCCTCCGCCATCAACTGACACACCCTCCGCCATGGACTGACACACCCTCCGCTATGGACTGACACACCCTCAGCCATGGACTGACACACCCTCCGCCATCAACTGACACACCCTCCGCCATGGACTGACACACCCTCCGCTATGGACTGACACACCCTCAGCCATGGACTGACACACCCTCCGCCATCGACTGACACACCCTCCGCCACCGACTGACACTCTCTCTGCCATGGACTGACTCCCTTTCCGGCATGGACTGACACACCCTCCGCCATGGACTGACACACCCTCCGCCATGGACTGACACACCCTCCGCCATGGACTGACACACCCTCCGCTATGGACTGACACACCCTCAGCCATGGACTGACACACCCTCCGCCATCGACTGACACACCCTCCGCCACCGACTGACACTCTCTCTGCCATGGACTGACTCCCTTTCCGGCATGGACTGACACACCCTCCGCCATGGACTGACACACCCTCCGCCATGGACTGACACACCCTCCGCCATCAACTGACACACCCTCCGCCATGGACTGACACACCCTCCGCTATGGACTGACACACCCTCAGCCATGGACTGACACACCCTCCGCCATCGACTGACACACCCTCCGCCACCGACTGACACTCTCTCTGCCATGGACTGACTCCCTTTCCGGCATGGACTGACACACCCTCCGCCATGGACTGACACACCCTCCGCCATGGACTGACACACCCTCCGCCATGGACTGACACACCCTGCGACATGGACTGACACCCTCTACGCCATGGACTGACACCCTCTCTGCCATGGACTGACATCCCCTCCGCCATGGACTGACACACCCTCCGCCATCAACTGACACACCCTCCGCCATGGACTGACACACCCTTCCGCTATGGACTGACACACCCTCAGCCATGGACTGACACACCCTCCGCCATCGACTGACACACGCTCCGCCACAGACTGACTCACTCTCCGCCATGGACTGACACCCTCTCCGCCATGGACTGACACAACGTCCGCCATCGACTGACACACCCTCCGCCATCGACTGACACCCCCTCCGCCATCGACTGACACACCCTCCGCCATGGACTGACACCCTCTCCGCCATGGACTGACCGACCCTCCGCCATGAACTGACACATGCTCCGCCATGGACTGACACACCCTCCGCCATCGACTGACACACCCGCCACCATTGACTGACTGACACACCCTACGCCATTAACTGACTGACACTCCCTTCACCATGGACTGACACAACGTCCGCCATGGACTGACACACCCTCCGCCATGGACTGACACCCTCTCCGCCATGGACTGACACACCCTCCGCCATCGACTGACACACCCGCCACCATTGACTGACTGACACACCCTCCGCCATGGACTGACACACCCTCCGCCATGGACTGACACCCTCTCCGCCATGGACTGACCGACCCTCCGCCATGAACTGACACATGCTCCGCCATGGACTGACACACCCTCCGCCATCGACTGACACACCTGCCACCATCGACTGACTGACACACCCTACGCCATTGACTGACTGACACTCCCTTCACCATGGACTGACACAACGTCCGCCATGGACTGACACACCCTCCGCCATGGACTGACACCCTCTCCGCCATGGACTGACACACCCTCCGCCATCGACTGACAGACCCGCCACCATTGACTGACTGACACACCCTCCGCCATGGACTGACACACCGTCCGCCATGGACTGACACCCTCTCCGCCATGGACTGACCCACCCTCCGCCATGAACTGACACACGCTCCGCCATGGACTGACACACCCTCCGCCATCAACTGACACACCCGCCACCATCGACTGACTGACACACCCTACGCCATTGACTGACTGACACTCCCTTCACCATGGACTGACACACCCTCTCTGCCATGGACTGACACACCCTGCGCCATGGACTGACACATCCTCCGCCATGGACTGACACACCCTCTGCCATGGACTGACAAACCCTCCGCCATGGACTGACACACCCTCTGCCATGGACTGACAAACCCTCCGCCATGGACTGACACACCCTCCACCATCGACTGACTGACACACCCTCCGCCATCGACTGACTGACACACCCTCCGCCATCGACTGACACACCCGCCACCATCGACTGACTGACACACCCTCCGCCATGGACTGACAAACCCTCCGCCATGGACTGACACACCCTCCACCATCGACTGACACACCCGCCACCATCGACTGACTGACACACCCTCCGCCATCGACTGACTGACACACCCTCCACCATCGACTGACACACCCTCCGCCATCGACTGACTGACACACCCTCCGCCATCGACTGACTGACACACCCTCCGCCATCGACTGACACACCCTTCACCATCGACTGACACACCTTCCGCCATCGACTGGCACACCCTCCACCATCGACTGACATAACCTCCACCATTGACCGACACACCCTCCGCCATGGACCGACACGCCCACGTTCACCACTTCTCTTTTTTTTTTTCAAAGCCCCCTTTAATGCCCTTTTAGCCATCATTTCAGTACTGTTATTGCACTGAAGAATAATACAATCTGTTGAATAACTTGACCTGCATTTGCATCACTGAACTCTGCTAAGCAATGTAGTCTACATACAAGACACAAAGACAAAGATATGTTTCAAAGGGCCAATTTATTTCAGGCCAGAACAAATTGACAAAAATATTTTAAATAGCTGCAACATAACATACATAAGTAACAAACCGCATAATAGCAAAGCTGTACAGCTGGCTTCACTCAAGAAAGGCACACATTACATAAACAAAGCCTAACCAGGCATTTTGTTCTCTCAAGGAATTGTGAAATAAAATCATGTCTTCAGGAGATCAACACTGTACTGAAGCCCAGAACACTACGCATTTCGCCAGTTTTAGTTTAGAGATAAGGAAAGATTGGGCTGTTTGAGGGGCCGTCAGGGACATTATTCAGAATTACCTCTTCCATACACTACTGAAATGCTCTCACATAAACAACTGAAATGTTTTTTTCTCACGCACACTACTGAAACACTCTTATACATACTACTGAATGCTGTTACACGACGCAGGCTAGAAAAGATGCTGACGACATGACGTGCTGTTCTTCAACCACCAAATCATAAGGCAGTTATTGACAAAGGTTGCCAAGTGTGCAATAAACAAACATTTCAGTCCAGTCAGAAAAGTGGGAGCGGGCAATAAATCATCTGGCCGTGCCTTGTGACCTCTCACCTTCTCGCCCCGCTGATGTATGCGCGTCCCTGAAGGCTGCTTCCAGTAATGTAGGGAAAATGCTGAAGAGAGGCACCGGCATGCTCACCTCTGAAAAACACTGAAGGTCCAAGTCCTCAGGGCGCCCGGGGTCAATAGCAGCGTGTATGAGGATGGCGACAACACGCTGGCCAAGTATTACAGGATGTTCAAGAACACCGCCTGTCTCTGGCCGCTGTTTGTGTGAGTGGAGAATGGAAGTCATATGATTTACTCCGATCCAAACACCACACGCTAAACTGCGTGTGCAATCTGTCAAATAGTCTGTACTGCTCGTCTGTGAAATGTATCAAATAGTGCATACTATTAGTATGTGCAATCTATTAAATAGTCTGTACTATTAGTGTGTGCAATTTATCAAATAGTGCGTAGTATTAGTGTGTGCAATTTATTAACTAGTGTGTACTATTAGTGTTTGAAATCTATTAAATTGTGTGTAGTATTAGTGTGCGCACTTTATTAAATAGTGTGTATTATTAGTCTATGCAATCTATTAAATAGTATGTACTATTAGTGTGTGCAATCTCTTAAATAGTGTATACTATTATTGTGCGCAATTTTTTAAATAATGTCTACCATCAGTGTGTGCAATCTATAAAATAGTCTAGTAACTAATATTTGTTTTAATATTATTACACACTGTGATTACACTAATCACTTTATACTAATAATATTCATTATTTGTTTTACTATTAAATATACACTATGAATACATTAATAACTATATAGTAATAATAGTGTTCATTATTTGTTTTACTATTATTACACATTGATTAAGCTAATAAATGTATACTGATTATATTGTTCATTATTTGTTTTACTATTATTACACGCTGATTAAACTAATAGCTTTATACTACTAATATCTTTCATTATCTGTTTTACCATTGTTACACACTGTTAATACTCTAATAACGTTGTACTATTAATATTGTTCATTATTGGTTTTACTGTTATTACACTAATAACTTTATACTAATAATATTGTTCATCTGTTTATGTTGTCATGACAACCAGACTATTTTGTGGTGATAGTAGTACACTACGCATACTCATCTAATAACACTGCTGTATCCTCTGTGTGTGTGTGTGTGTGTGTGTGTGTGTGTGTGTGTGTGTGTGTGTGTGCGTGCGTGCGTGCGTGTGTGTGTGTGTGGGGGGTCCATTTATCTTGCACTCCACCCATCGTTGCCATGGAAACGGCAAGCATATTAACGGCGTGTCAGATAGGACTGCTCTCAGCATTTCTATTTTGATCAAAGTTTGGGTCAGGTTTCTGGTCAGTGGCTCCACAAGCATCCAACATGTAGAATGGATCACATCCATCTTTTACGTGGCAGCATCCAACATGTAGAATGGACCGCATCCATCTTTTACGTGGCAGCATCCAACATGTAGAATGGACCGCATCCATCTTTTACATGGCAGCATCCAACATGTAGACTAGATCCCATCTATCTTCTACATGGCAGCATCCAACATGTAGACTAGATCGCATCCATCTTTTACGTGGCAGCATCCAACGTGTAGACTGGATTGTATCCATCTTGTACATGGCAGCATCCAATATGGAGAATGGATCGCATCCATCTTTTACACAGCACCATCCAACATGTAGACTGGATCGCATCCATCTTTTACATGGCAGCATCCAACATGTAGAATTGATCGCATCCATCTTGTACATGGCAGCATCCAACATGAAGAATGGATCGCATCCCTCTTCTACATGGCAGCATCCAACATGTAGACTGGATCGCATTCATCTTGTACATGGCAGCATCCAACATGTAGACTGGATCGCATCCCTCTTCTACATGGCAGCATCCAACATGTAGAATGGATCGCATCCATCTAGCATGCAGGAAACATGGTAGAGGAGTGGTCACCTCCTCTTGGTCCACCAATGTGTACTTCCTGAGGGCTGATCTTCTTCCTAGTTGCTGATTGGCTGGCTGATGAATAATGGCAAGTGCTCCTACTGGCACAACCAGTTGTCATGTTGCCATGCTGCCATGTTGCCATGCTGCCATGTTGCCACGCTATTAACCCTAATTAAACCCGATTAACCCTAACCTCAATGCCCTCCATGGACCTAAGTCATTAGCACAACTAGCTTGTCACGTTAAAGGACAGTGAGAGGTGATAGAAATTAGATTTTTAAAATTTAGCATGTTTATGTTAGCATGCTAAAATGCTAACGCTACAAAAATATATTACTTTATGAGGTGTTTAACACAAAAATGTGTTTAAAATGCTAACATTAGCATGCATCAAGTACTGAAATATGGCTGAGGTGTATACCTTCAAAATTAGCTAGGTATTATTTGTCAAATAACAACAAAAATGACATTTACTTACCTGCGTAGGTAGGTAAGTAAATGTCATTTAAGGTAATTTCTGTCGATATTTGTATGAATCCACCCACCCCTCTTTACATTCAAAAACTCTAGCTTAGTGGTTAGCATATCCTCCTCTGGTGTGTATTGTGGTATGTTTAGCTAGTCCATCTCTAGTGATAAAGATATTTGTGTTGGAATTTGTCAGTAGGTAATGGTTAGTTGGTTGGGTCAGTAGTTGGAAGACAAGTAGATTGGGTGGTAGGTGATTGTTGGGTTAGGTAGGTAGTGGTTAGTTGATTGGGTCAGTAGGTGGATGGTGTGTAGATTGGGTGGTAGATGTCACATTCAAAACGCATTGAGATGCACGGAGATATCACCTCAGGATGCAGTGGGACCAGACAGGCAGGATTGCAGGTATGAATTTGATTTATTATACAAAAATAAAAGAACACTTATACAAACAGCAAAGTAAAGGCGTGCCGGAGCGCACAAAAAGCTAAAGCTAATAGCTAGCAGTCCAAGTAAGTGTCACCGAAGCGCGTGTCAAGCGCACGGAAGCTAAGGCGTAACTTAGCACACAACCGACAAAGCAGAGAAAACCAAACATGACAGTTGCGCGTAGCAAACCATGAGCCAAGACCGAACTGAGGTAGAAAACAGTCTTAAATACTAAAGTAAACAATTTCCGTCAGGTGTACGTCGAAAAACATAGCAGGTGGAACAAATGAGAAACTATGGCAACGAGATAAAACAGGAAGTGCAAAACTCAGAACAGGAAGAGTCTAAAATTAATAATCAAAACACAAACAAGGACTCAAATAGACAAAAGATCTGATCCGGGAATCGGATCACAACAGTAGGTTGTTGTTGGGGTAGGGAGGTAGGTAGGTATGTAGGTATTGTTTAGTTGGTTGGGTCAGTAGTTGGACAGTGGGTAGTTTGGGTGGTAGGTGGTTGTTGGGATAGGTAGGTAGGTACTGGTTAGTTGGTTGGGTCAGTAAGTGGTAGTTGGTTGTTGGAATAGGTAGGAAGGAAGTGGTTAGTTGGTTGGGTCAGTAGGTGGACGGCGGGTTGATTGGATGGTAGGTGGTTGTTGGGTTAGGTAGGTAGGTAGTGGTTAGTTGGTTGGGTTAGGTGGTAGGTTGTTGTTGGGATAGGTAGGTAGGTAGGTAGGTGGTTGGTAGGTAGGTAGGTAGTGTTTAGTTGGTCTGGTCAGTAGTTGGACAGTGGGAAGATTGGGTGGTAGGTGGTTGTTGCGATAGGTAAGTAGGTACTGGTTAGTTGGTTGCGTCAGTAGGTGGTAGTTGGTTGTTGGGCAAGGTAGGTAGGTAGTGGTTAGTTGGTTGGGTCAATAATTGGATATTGGGTAGATTGGATAGTAGGTGGTTGTTTGGTTAGGTAGGTAGGTAGTGGTTAGTTGGTTGGGTCAGTAGGTGGACTGCGGGTAGATTGGATGGTAGGTGGTTGTTGGGTTAGGTGGGTAGGTAGTGGTAGATTGGGAGGTAGGTGATTGTTGGGTTAGGTAGGTAGGTAGTGGTTAGTAGATTGGGTCACTAGGTGGACTGCGGGTAGATTGGATGATAGGTGGTTGTTTGGTTAGGTGGGTAGGTAGTGGTTAGTTGGTTGGGTCAGTGGGTAGATTGGGTGGTAAGTGATTGTTGGTATAAGTAGGTAGGTAGTGGTTAGTTGGTTGGGTCAGTAGGTGGAAGGTGGGTGGAAGTTAGTTGTTGGGATAGGTAGGTAGGAAGTGGTTAGTTGGTTGGTTCAGTAGGTATATGGCGCGTTGATTGAATAATATGTAATTGTTTGGTTAAGTAGGAAGGTAGGTAGTAAGCGGTTATAGGTTGGGTCAGTAAGTGGAAGGCAGGTAGATTGGGTCATAGGTGGTTGTTGGGTTAGGCAGGCAAATCGTGGTTAGTTGTTTGGGTCGGTAGGTGGTTGTTGGGTTAGGTAGGTATTGGTTAGTTGGTTGGGTCAGTAGGTGGATGGTGGGTAGATTGGGTGGTAGGTGGTTGTTTGGTATGGCAGGTAGTGATTGAGTGAAGGAGCCATTGAGGTAGTCATGTTTTGTGTCACTCCTCAGGTGTTCCACCTGGGCAGGGAAGTTTCAGACCTGGGCCAGATGATGAAGAGGATGTCCCAGCTCATGGAGACGCTGATGTCAACCGGAGCCCAGGCGGGACTGGTGTGCTCCCCGGGTCACCACATGTTCCAGCCGCACACTTCATGTCTTCCTTCCCCGCCCTTGTCTCAGACTGCCTCCATCTGGACGGACACGCCCACGTCCCTGCCGCCGCCCTGGCGGGGCGGACCCCGGGACTTTCTCTATCCTTCTCCCGTCACCGCGGCAGAAGCCGGCCTGACGTCCTCGCCCCTCAGCTCGCCCGAGATGTGTCGACAAGACCAGGACGGGCTTTCTACCTCCATCAGGTCAAGGGCATGCGGTCCACCTCTGCGGGACGGAGGGTATGCAAGACTTCATGGACGCTCTGGGTGCTCGCTTGAGTCTGGACCTTTGGAGAACTTCCAGAAACAAGCCAAGACTTTGTAGCATTTATTTTTTGTCCCACGCTCCTTTTTGGGGGAATGACCTCATCGTTGGAGGATATGTGCGGGGCTGCCAGATCCCCCAATGCATGCACACAAGGTAGTGCTCGCTTAGTGCATTTTATTGTTAGCCTAGACACCCCCCCCCCACCCCACCCCCCACCCCCTATTTTATTAAGCAATACAGAGCATATTCTTGAGTGGACACCAACCTTAGCAAAGATTCAAATAACACTGACAGTCTTGTCCAACTATTATTAACCCCATTTATTCTTCCCAACCTGCCAAACTCTCCCCAAACGTGTCCCCAGGTTTTATTTTACACTGCTGGTTATGAACAGAATCGGTGCCCTTTGTCACCGATTCTGTTTGTAACTTTTAAGGACAGAATTTCTAGGCGCAGTCAAGACGTTGAAGGGATCCGGTTTGGTGGCTACAGGGTTAGGTCTCTGCTTTTTGCATATGCTGTTGTCCTGATGGCTTCATCTGGTCAGGATCTCCAGCTCTCACTGGATAGATTCACAACCGAGTGTGAAGCGACTGGGATGAGAATCAGCACCTCCAAGTCCGAGTCCATGGTTCTCGCCCGGAAAAGGGTGGAGTGCCATCTCCGGGTTGGGGAGGAGACCCTGCCCCAAGTGGAGGAGTTCAAGTACCTAGGAGTCTTGTTCACGAGTGAGGGAAGAGTGGATCGTGAGATCGACAGGCGGATCGGTGCGGCGTCTTCAGTAATGCGGACTTTGTACCGATCCATCGTGGTGAAGAATGAGCTGAGCCGGAAGGCAAAGCTCTCAATTTACTGGTCGAACTACTTTCCCATCCTCACCTATGGTCATGAGCTTTGGGTTATGACCAAAAGGACAAGATCACGGGTACAAGCGGCCGAAAAGAGTTTCCTCCGCCAGGTGGAGGGGCTCTTCCTTAGAGATAGGGTGAGAAGCTCTGTCATCCGGGGGGAGCTCAAAGTAAAGCCACTGCTCCTCCACATTGAGAGGAGCCAGATGAGGTAATCCGGGCATCTGGTCAAGATTCTACCCGAACGACCCGAACGTCTCCCTAGGGAGGTGTTTAGGGCACGGCCGACCCGTAGGAGGCCACGGGGGAGACCCAGGACACGTGGGGAAGACTATGTATCCCGGCCGGCCTGGGAACGCCTTGGGATCCCCCGGGAAGAACTGGACAAAGTGGCTGGGGAGAGGAAAGTCTGGGCTTCCCTGCTTAGAGTGCTGCCCCCACGTACGACCTCGGATAAGCAGAAGAAGACGGATGGATGGATGGATGCTGGTTATGAATGTTAACATGAAAACTTTAATAACTTCAAAACTTCACAAGGTAAACATAGCAATGGCATCACAGACGTTTGGGAGACTTTGATAAGGTGAACAATAAGACGTTAAAACTTTAGTAGACCAAAAAGTGTTATTTTAATATTTGCAATGATGCAGGTGGGGGGGACTTGTTGAAGGGTGTAAATGTCCAAGAAGTGTTGGGTGGGAAGAAGTGTGATTGTGGGCAACTCCCAAAGCCTTGGCCCTCCTCGTCCTACTGGCCCCCTCTGGTGCTGCACTCATGCTCTCCGTTCTGATTGGACATTTTCTGCTCTTTGCCACCCGTCCTCAGGGAAGGGGGCCAGCTGGCTACGGTGGGGGTTGGGGGTGTTACGGTGGGCCTCCAGCAGCACACGTCCTGCTGTCCTCCGTCTGGATCTTCCTGATACGTCCATGCCTCACTCCTCCGTCTTCTTCCCCGCATGCTTTCCTCTGAGTAGCGCCTGAAGAGGCACACCAAGTCTGCATGTTTCCTATTGCACAAGTCTCTTTTCTATCACTCTACTTAAACGCCCTTTCAATAACTACCTTGACATTTTCTGATGCATATTTATTGGCTTCATTTGGGAAACAAGCCGGCTAATTTCAGTCGTGGCCCGCAGCAAAGCGAGGAATAAATTGCTTCGTAGTCGGCGCGGCGTACGCCTTTTCAAGGCAATATCGAAGACACTTTTATATTTATATGAATGTATCAATATGAAATATGTATTTTTGTACTAAGAACAATGCAAGATTTGAGGTTGTGCCACTTTTGCTTGCCGGCACAAGCAGGATATGAAAATGTTTTGGCATTAACGTACTGTAGGCGGGATTAAGATGCTCTGATAACAGAATGTACTGGAATAAACCTTTTTTTTTTTTTCAATACAAACATTGTTATGCTAATAAATGACTGATATGACTGTTAAGTCTTTGTTTTGATGCATGATGTGTTATTGTGTGAGCTTATGGAAGCCCTGAAGGATCCAATGGTGGCGATACGGACAGTCGACACCAGACAGATACTTTATGTCACGACAGCAAAACAAAAATATAAATGCTACATAAAAAATTAATGAGGTGGCGACTTGTCCAGGGTGTACACTGCCTTCCACCTGAATTCATCTGAGATAGGCTCCAGCTACCCCCCGCAACCCCAAAATGGACAAGCGATAGAAAATGGATTGATGGATAGAACTAAGTTTGGGAAAATAAAATAAAGACACACTTCCTCCATTTTAGGCATGCAGACTACATTAGTCCAAGTCTAGATTGAAAACCACGCTACTGGAAATTGTCGATCTAGACTAGATTATCCCACGGATCCTGAAGTTTAATAGAAACTGTTTATGATGTGTGATACCTTTATCCTATTTGTGCAATTAAGGCACATTTAACCCTTTTGTGCTCACCTTGACCACTTCAGTCCAGGTCCAGATAAAAATGTGGGACAATGTAGTGTGGAAACTCTAGAACTGGACTAATGTGTTATAAACAGATGAAAAGGAGTTTTTAAATGGACCTGGACGAATGTGGTCTACATGCCTAAAAAAGGTTAAATGTGTCTTCAAAGTATGTCCACACATAGAAAATGGAAGTTGCTTATGTATATTTACAGTTGAACACCTTCAAACATGTGGAATATTGCACAACATGGTCCACAGGTAGTTGCCTATGTTTATATATTTACAGTTAAATACCTTCAGACATGTTGAATATTGCCAACAAGGTTCACAGGAAGTTGCTCATGTTCATATATTTACAGTTAAACACTTTCAAACATGTGGAATATTGCCAACAAGGTTCACAGGAAGTTGCTCATGTTGATATATTTACAGTTGAACACATTTAAACATGTGAAATATTGGATAACATGGTCCACAGGAAGTTGCTCCTGTTGATATATTGTACAGGTGAACACCTTCAAAAATCTGGAATATTGCACATGGTCCACAGGAAGTTGCTCATCATGATATATTTACAGGTGAACACGTTCAAACGTGGAATATTGCACATGGTCCACAGGAAGTTGCTCATGTTCATATATTTACAGGTGAACACTTTCAAACGTGGAATATTGCACAACATGGTCCACAGAAAGTTGCTCATCATGATATATTTTATAGGTGAACACCTTCAAACATGTGTAATATTGCATAACATGGTCCACAGGACGTTGTTAATCATGATATATTTACAGGTGAACACCTTCAAACGTGGAATATTGCACAACATGGTCCACAGGAAGTTGTTAATCATGATATATTTACAGGTGAACACCTTCAAACGTGGAATATTGCATAACATGGTCCACATAAAGTTGTTAATCATGATATATGTACAGGTGAACACCTTCAAACGTGGAATATTGCACAACATGGTCCACAGGAAGTTGCTCATGTTCATATATTTACAGGTGAACACTTTCAAACGTGGAATATTGCACAACATGGTCCACAGAAAGTTGCTCATCATGATATATTTTATAGGTGAACACCTTCAAACATGTGTAATATTGCATAACATGGTCCACATAAAGTTGTTAATCATGATATATTTACAGGTGAACACCTTCAAACATGTGGAATATTGCACAACATGGTCCACAGGAAGCTGCTAATGTTGATATATTTCGAGTTGAAAGACACATCTTGTAACCTGCAAACATGTCCGATACAAAGGAGTTTGGAAGTTCTTCCAGGAGTTACAGTGGTGCAGGTCACGTGTTCAGCATCAACAAGGTGTGCAAGAAGGTGCAAAATTAAGCAAACTGCTCCCTCTGCTGCTGATGGAAGAAAGTGCTGCTTAACGTTTCAAAATAAAATCCTAACTGTGTGACCTTAATTCAATCAATCAATCAATCAATCAATCAATGTTTACTTATATAGCCCTAAATCACTAGTGTCTCAAAGGGCTGCACAAACCACTACGACATCCTCGGTAGGCCCACATAAGGGCAAGGAAAACTCACACCCAGTGGGACATTGGTGACAATAATGACCCAGTGGGACGTCGGTGACAATGATGACTATGAGAACATGATACTGTGATACTGATGACTATGAGAACATATGAGAACATGATACTGTGAAAGATCAATCCATAATGGATCCAACACAGCAGCGAGAGTCCCGTTCACAGCGGAGCCAGCAGGAAACCATCCCAAGCGGAGGCTGATCAGCAGCGCAGAGATGTCCCCAGCCGATAACAGGCGAGCAGTACATGGCCACCGGATCGGACCGGACTCCCTCCACAAAGGAGAGTGGGACATAGAAGAAAAAGAAAAGAAACGGCAGATCAACTGGTCTAAAAAGGGAGTCTATTTAAAGGCTAGAGTATACAAATGAGTTTTAAGGTGAGACTTAAATGCTTCTACTGAGGTAGCATCTCGAACTGTTACCGGGAGGGCATTCCAGAGTACTGGAGCCCGAAATGAAAAAGCTCTACAGCCCGCAGACTTTTTTTGGGCTTTGGGGATCACTAATAAGCCGGAGTCCTTTGAACGCAGATTTCTTGCCGGGACATATGGTACAATACAATCGGCAAGATAGGATGGAGCTAGACCGTGTAGTATTTTATACGTAAGTAGTAAAACCTTAAAGTCACATCTTAAGTGCACAGGAAGCCAGTGCAGGTGAGCTAGTACAGGTGTAATGTGATCAAACTTTCTTGTTCTTGTCAAAAGTCTAGCAGCCGCATTTTGTACCAACTGTAATCTTTTAATGCTAGACATGGGGAGACCCGAAAATAATACGTTACAGTAGTCGAGGCGAGACGTAACAAACGCATGGATAATGATCTCAGCGTCTTTAGTGGACAGAATGGAGCGAATTTTAGCGATATTGCGGAGATGAAAGAAGGCCATTTTAGTAACGCTTTTAATGTGTGCCTCAAAGGAGAGAGTTGGGTCGAAGATAATACCCAGATTCTTTACCGTGTCGCCTTGTTTAATTGTTTGGTTGTCAAATGTTAGAGTTGTATTATTAAATAGAGTTCGGTGTCTAGCAGGACCGATAATCAGCATTTCCGTTTTTTTGGCGTTGAGTTGCAAAAAGTTAGCGGACATCCATTGTTTAATTTCATTAAGACACGCCTCCAGCTGACTACAATCCGGCGTGTTGGTCAGCTTTAGGGGCATGTAGAGTTGGGTGTCATCAGCATAACAGTGAAAGCTAACACCGTATTTGCGTATGATGTCACCTAGCGGCAGCATGTAGATGCTGAAGAGTGCAGGGCCAAGGACCGAACCCTGGGGAACTCCACACGTTACCTTAACGTAGTCCGAGGTCACATTGTTATGGGAGACACACTGCATCCTATCAGTAAGATAAGAGTTAAACCAAGACAGGGCTAAGTCTGACATACCAATTCGTGTTTTGATACATTCTAATAAAATATTATGATCGACGGTATCGAAAGCAGCGCTAAGATCGAGGAGCAGCAACATAGATGACGCATCAGAATCCATCGTTAGCAATAGATCATTAGTCATTTTTGCGAGGGCTGTCTCCGTCGAGTGATTTGCCCTGAAACCGGATTGAAAGGTTTCACATAGATTGTTAGACGCTAAGTGTTCATTTAACTGCTCCGCAACAATTTTTTCGAGGATTTTTTAAATAAAGGGAAGGTGAGACACCGGTAGGGAGTTTACCATGAGGTCAGGATCGAGGTTAGGTCTTTTAAGAAGAGGATGAATAACCGCTTTTTTGAATGCTAGGGGAACAGTGCCCGAGGAAAGTGATAAGTTTATAATATTTAGCACTGATGGACCTAATAATACAAAGAGCTCCTTGATCAGCTTCCCAGGAAGTGGGTCAAGTAAACATGTTGTTTGTTTTATTCCATTTACACGTTGTAACAATTCCTCTAATGTTATTTCCTCAAAATGAGAGAAACTATTTTGGAGGGCAGTATCCGCCGTATATACCATCGTATCAGTGTTAATAGAACCCCGTTGTAGCTGGGACGCATTGTCTTTAATCTCCTTTCTAATGACTTCAATTTTCTTACTAAAGAATTGCATAAAGTCATCAGCTGAGTGGGTGGAGCTACTGGAAGGAGTCCCTTGTTGGGTTAGCGATGCTACCGTACTAAACAAAAATTTAGGATCGTTTTTATTACGGCGGATGAGATTTGAGTAATAATTAGCTTTAGCTAAGGTAAGCATGCGTTTATAAGTTATTAAACCATCACTCCATGCTTGATGGTGCACCTCAAGTTTAGTCGTGCGCCATTTGCGTTCCAGCTTTCTACATAATAATTTCTGAGCTCTAGTTTCTTCTGTAAACCACGGGGTGCGCTTTTTTGGAGCCTTTTTTAACTTTAGCGGTGCTATGTTATCAATGGTTTCGCGCAGGGCGTCGTTAAAGTTGTTAGTGAGGTTATCAATAGAGCCCACATATTTTGGGAATGGTGCCATTACCGAGGGCAGTAGGTCAGCAAGAGTTGTCGTTGTGGCCGTATTAATGGTGCGGCTGCTATAGCAGTTATTATTATTATTAGTTTGACGAACATGCGTCTGAACCTCGAATTTTATAAGGTAATGATCGGACAATACTTTAGTATATGGGAGTATCGTAACTTTGGAAGCGGTGATACCCCTGACAAGCACTAGGTCTATCGTATTACCGTTGCGATGCGTGGGTTCATTTATTATTTGTGTGAGACCACAGCTATCAATTATAGTCTGGAGCGCTACGCACGGTGGGTCTGATGGGGTATTCATATGGATATTAAAGTCCCCCATTATGATTATATTATCGGCGTGTGTCACTAGATCAGCAACGAACTCTGAGAATTCATTGATAAAGTCCGAATAGGGCCCTGGGGGGCGGTAGATAACAGCCAGGTGTAGAGGCAGCGGTGTGACAGACCTCATAGTAAGCACCTCAAACGATTTATATTTATTATTTATGTTAGGACTAAGGTTAAAGTTTTCGTTGTATATTAGTGCGACCCCCCCACCCCTTTTAAGCGGACGGGCAATATGCGCATGTGTAAAGTTAGGAGGACATGCCTCATTTAGCGCAAAAAAGTCATTTGGTTTAAGCCAGGTTTCACTGAGACCGATGACGTTAAGATTGTTGTCTCTGATAATATCATTAACTAACAACGTTTTGGGAGACAATGATGTTATGTTTAAAAAACCTATATTATAGGTAGTGGGCTGTTTTAGGGAGTTTTTGATCAAATTATCCGTAGTAGCAATATTAATAATGTTGTGTTTATTATGCCCAGTGCATTCAGTATAATTACGACCATATCTAGGAATTGATACGACGGGAATGTTCCGATTGTTTGATTGTTGCTTTGATAAACTGCACGCATCATGGTTAGCCTCCTCAGTAACGGGGATTTTCCGATAGTTTGTTTGTTGCTTTGATAAACTGCACGCATCATAGTTAGCCACCTCAGTAACGGGGATTTTCCGATTGTTTGTTTGTTGCTTTGATAAACTGCACGCATCATAGTTAGCCACCTCAGTAACGGGGATTTTCCGATTGTTTGTTTGTTGCTTTGATAAACTGCACGCATCATAGTTAGCCACCTCGGTAAAACACATGTCCAACTCTGAAACACTCAAAGCAGAAAAAACTTGTTCTAATTTAACAGACTCCTTACCCAGACCAGTAGTCTCGCATCTTTCATCTGAATCCGTCTTCAGGATGGAGGGAAGTGGTGTTCTGTGGGGATTAGCCTTCTGCTTTGTTTTAAGCCCCGCTCGGCATCCGCGTTTCCGATCACACCGCTGGCGTCTGCTCCGTAGACGGCCCCCGCTGCTACTAGACTCCCCTGCTTCACAGGCCGCTGCATGTAGCCGCCGACGTATTCCCATGCTAGTTAGCATGTTTAGCACGCACGCGTCTAACAGTCCAAAACGGCCCGATATGTCCATATCCAGAAGTGTCTGGCGGTCGTACGTGATCACGGAGTGACCACGATGCGAGCCAGCCATGAAGTCTGCAGAACTGTCCGGCATTTCCGCCAAATGTTCCATCTTTAGCTAAGAGCACCGCAGTGTCGCAGCCCGTCCGGGCGCCGCCATCTTGCAAAATAAAATCCTAACTGTGTGACCTTAATTGATCACCATTTCATAATTCAATAAAGTAGCAGTCAAAAGTTGGAAACACTTTCTTATGTTTGTCCAAACTTTTTGACTCCACAAGACATATCTTAGGCTAAAGTCCACAACGGGAGTCCCAATCATGGATTGTTTTCATCTTTAACACCTAGAAGTCAGTGGGAAATCTGTAAGAACCCAAATCTTATTCTAAAAGTGGAGAATTGGGTTGGTTTTGCTGACAACGACCAAAATCATCAAGCTTGGATCAGGGCTGTCGAACTCTTTATAGGTCAGGGGCGGCATGGAGGAACATCTAATCCAGGGGTCGGCAACTTTTACCACTCAAAGAGCCATTTTGACCCGTTTCACAAAATAAAGAAGACAATGGGAGCCACAAAAGTCTTTTGAAATTTAAAATGAAATAACACATCATAAAGAGTTTTTTTTTTTTTTTCTTTGTGCTATGTGTAAACCAGGGGTCTTACACACCCGGCCCGCGACTTTTACATGAATTCCGCTTGACAGCATTACACTTGTCAAACTTCCCAAATTTCCCGGGAGGTTCCCGAATTCTCAAAGCCACCATTCTCACAAAAATCTGCTGATGGTCACTCAGATAACAATAATAAGGGCGTGCTATGAAGCCACTGCCTTCGACGCCTTCTACAACATGTACAAACAGCTTGCCAGCCGAGTAATTTGTTGAATGTGGCTGCCACAGATGAACGTACACGACTGCAAGGCATAGTTGTTCAACAGCCATACAGGTTACATTGAAGGTTGTGATATAAACAACTTTAAGACTAAATTGGCCCTAGTGTAGTGTGTGAATGTGAGTGTGAATGTTGTCTGTCTATCTGTGTTGGCCCTGCGATGAGGTGGCAAATTGTCCAGGGTGTATCCCGCCTTCAGCCCGATTGTAGCTGACATAGGCGCCAGCACCCCCGTGACCCCAAAAGGGAACAAGCGGTAGACAATGGATGGACGGATGGAAGACTCTTACAAGGGACGGTGTGGCGCAGTGGGAGAATGGCCGTGCGCAACCCGAAGGTCCCTGGTTCAATCCCCACCTACTACCAACCTCGTCACGCCCGTTGTGTCCTGAGCAAGACACTTCACCCTTGCTCCTGATGGGTGCTGGTTAGCGCCTTGCATGGCAGCTCCCTCCATCAGTGTGTGAATGGGTAAATGTGGAAGTAGTGTCCAAGCGCTTTGAGTACCTTGAAGGTAGAAAAGCGCAATACAAGTACAACCCATTTATTTATTTATTTACTAATATGCGCCACATTGTGAACCCACACCAAACAAGAATGACAAACACATTTCGGGAGAACATCCTCACAGTAACAGAACATAAACGCAACATAACAATTACCCAGAATCCTTTGCATTCATGCCTATTTCTGACTACCGGTATATTATACACCCCGCTAGCACCAAACCCCCCACTCCGTGCGTCGGTTGAGGTGGGCGGGGTTGGGGGTGGATAACATTGTCAGGTGAGTCATGGATGCAAAGGATTCTGGGTATTTGTTGTGTTGCGTTTATGTGAGGATGTTTACCCGAAATGTGTTTTGTCATTCTTGTTTGGTGTGGGTTCACAGTGTGGCGCATATTAGTAAGCGTGTTAAAGTTGTTTATATCACAAACTTCAGTGTAACCTCTGAGGCTGTTGACCAAGTATGCCTTGCAATCTCGTACATGTGACGATAGAAGCAGCGAAATGCATGCTTCCGGCCGGAACGCACTGCGCAGATAGCACGGTGTAAAGGCGGCGCGATGACATGTTGTAGAGGACGTTAAAAGTAAAGCCCTCAATATTGTAGTCCGAGTGAAAATCGTAGAATGTTAGCCCCGAGTGAAATCAGGAAACCTCCTGAAATAATCGGGGGCGTCGGCGATTATGCAGCTGAGCCACATAAGAGTGGGCAAAGAGCCGCATGTACTGGTAAAATAATGGCGCAGGAGCAGCTGATTTTTTTTGCAATCCAGAGGGGCTTGAAGTCAGCTGACACCTCATCTTAAACAGTGTGATGTGTGACATGGCTTACACTGAAATTGCTATTGTGTGTGGACATACTTAGAACAGCAGTTTCTTTCGTTAGAAACATTGCAGCTGATTTGCATATTTTGCACTCTCATTTTGCGCGCCGGATTAAACCTGTTTGTACGTTTGACACCCTTGATGTGAAGCAGGGGTGCCCATTACGTTGATCGCGAGCTACCGATCAATCGCGGAGGGTGTGTCAGTCGATCGCCAGCCAGGCATTTAAAAAGTAGACCTAAAAATTAGCGATCATTAATCTTTCTGCTCAGCCGCTCTGAGTCTGTGGAACGCTCTCCCTGACCACCTGAGGGCACCACAGACTGTGGAGGCTTTTAAAAAAGGCTTAAAAACCCTTATTTAAAAAAAAACCTTTTAACTATATATATATATATATATATATATATATATATATATCCATCCATCATCATCCATCCATCATCCTCCGCTTATCCGAGGTCGGGTCGCGGGGGCAACAGCCTAAGCAGGGAAACCCAGACTTCCCTCTCCCCAGCCACTTCGTCTAGCTCCTCCCGGGGGATCCCGAGGCGTTCCCAGGCCAGCCGGGAGACATAGTCTTTCCAACGTGTCCTGGGTCTTCCCCGTGGCCTCCTATATATATTATATATATATTTATATATTGTGTGTGTGTGTGTGTGTGTGTGTGTGTGTGTGTGTGTGTGTGTGTGTGTGTGTGTGTGTGTGTGTGTGTGTGTGTGTGTGTGTGTGTGTGTGTGTGTGTGTGTGTGCTAGTTTTAGCTATTAGGCAGTTCTAGTTTTTATTTTTTTTAATGCACTGTAGCACTTTAAAGTTAAAGTACCAATGATTGTCACACACACAATAGGTGTGGCGAAACTATTCTCTGCATTTGACTCATCACCCTTGATCACCCGCTGGGAGGTGAGGGGAGCAGTGAGTGGCAGCGGTAGCTGCACCCGGGAATCATTTTTGGTGACGCTGCCGATGGGGCAGCATAGCTCGGTTGGTAGAGTGGCCGTGCCAGCAACTTGAGGGTTGCAGGTTCGATTCCCGCTTCCGCCATCCTAGTTACTGCCGTTGTGTCCTCGGGCAAGACACTTTACCCACCTGCTACCAGTGCCACCCACGCTGGTTTAATGTAACTTAGATATTGGGTTTCACTATGTAAAGCGCTTTGAGTCACTACAGAAAAGCGCTATATAAATATAATTCACATCACTTCACATTCAACTCCCAATTTCAACCCTTGATGCTGAGTATCAAGCAGGGAGGTAATGGATCCCATTTTTATTGTCTTTGGTATGATTACTCACAACCTACTGATCTCAGGGCGGACACTCTAACCACTAGGCCACTGAGTAGGTACTTTGAGGTTTTTTGCTCTAAGTAAAGTGCTTTTACACATAAAATCTATTATTGTTCTTCACCGAGACATCACTTTCGTCACTTGACTGACATTCACTGCAGCCGAGGGTCTTCTGAGATGACGCTGGCTGCTGCGAGCTCATTATTAAGAAAAAATGACCGACAGGAAGGTGAGAGACACTTTTTATTCCAACAGACTCTCGCGCCGTACCTGCTGTCAAAACTCTCTGCACAGTTCCTATCTTTACAATAAAAGCGCTGCTTCATCCTGCCTGTGCTAACAAAATGAGACTCTCAGAAAGCTGGCGTGCACAAGCTCGCAAGCGAAGGAGTTTTCCGCCAATGTATTTCTTGTAAAGTGTATAAAAAGGAGTATGGAAGCTGGATAAATAGGATGCCAAAAACAAACCACTTTCGGGCGGTATTTCTCCTCCATTTGAAAGTGCAAACATGATCAGCACTAGTCTGATTCCAATCAATTCAAGTCATCAGAATCAGGTAATACGACAACTTATATTCTACTCTTCATAAAAGAAAGAAATTAAACATGATTTTATTATCATTAAACACCTTTAAACTTGTTAACAAAAGTCTCTTTCATAGAAAAATAAATATAAATTATATATGTGAATGAGGTAGATCCCCTTGACTTGGTTAATTGAAAAGTAGCTCACCTGCAGATAGTTTGGCACCCCTGATCGAAAGTAAAATCATGTCCACATATAACAATATAAAAATATATAAACATAGGTGACTAATAATAATAATAATAATAATAATAATAATGATCTGTTTTTAAAATGTATATTCATATTTTTCTATTTATAATTGAACTTTAACATACAGTTGAAATGTGTAATTGCATAGAACAACACATGTATTCTTATTTAAGAAAATTATGTAAACAATAGCTATATTTTTTAATAGTGTATACTATTATGTTAGATCCACTATGGACTGGACTTTCACAATATTATGTTAGACCCACTCGACGTCCATTGCTTTCGGTCTCCCCTATGCGGTCCTCTCCAAGGTTTCTCATAGTCCCACTGGGGTGAGTTTTTCCTTGCCCTTATGTGGACTCTGTACCGCGGATGTCATTGTGGCTTGTGCAGCCCTTTGAGACACTTGTGATTTAGGGCTATATAAATAAACATTGAGTGATTGATTGATGATTTAAAAAAAATGTATATGAAACTATGTATACAATACATTGTAGGAAAAATATAAATAAATACACCAAAAATGTTTACTTTTTATACATTTATTTTCATAAATGTATATATTTTTTTCCATCCATTTCCTACTGCTCTTCCCTCTCGGGGTTGCGGAGACATGTGGCCACCTCATGGCAGACATTTTCTGACATACATACACATTTTTTTGATTATATATATATATAGATATATATATATATATATATATATATATATATATATATATATATATATATATATATATATATATATATATATCTATATATATATATACACAGGACTGTCTCAGAAAATTTGAATATTGTGATAAAGTCCTTTATTTTCTGCAATGCAACTAAAAACATGAAAATGTCATACATTCTGGAGTCATTACACATCAACTGAAATACTGCAAGCCTTTTATTATTTTAATATTGCTGATTATGGCATACAGCTTAAGAAAAACTCAAAAATCCTATCTAAAAAATTTGAATATATTTCCTCACACCAAGTAAAAAAAATAGATTTATAACAGCAAAACAAAATCAAACATTTGAAAAAGTCAATTAATGCACTCACTACTTGGGAATCCTTTTGCACGGATTACTGCACAAATACGGCGTGGCATGGAGGCAATCGGCCTGTGGCTTGCTGAAGTGTTATGGATGCCCAGGATGCTTCAATAGCGACCTTTAGCTCATTTGCATTATTGGGCCTGGTGTCTTTCATCTTCTGCTTCACAATAACCCACAAATTCTCTATGAGGTTCAGGTCAGGGAAGTTGGCAGGACAATAGAGTACAGTAATGCCATGGTCAGTACACCAGTTACTGGTGCTTTTGGCACTGTGGACAGGTGCCAGATCATGCTGGAAAATGAAATCATCATCTCCATAGAGCTTTTCAACAGATACAGCTTCAATAGCCGTATTCCCATGGTCAAGCCACTCCTGAACTCTACACAACGGAAGTTCCCTCAGTCAGCAAGGGTTTGGGGAGCCATGTCAGCTGCTGGTTTTGGTCCACTGTGTTTCCTCAAGTCCAGAGTCAATGCAGCTGTGTACATGCTTCCATTTGTTTTAAAGCTTTATGGAGATTATGATTTAATTTTCCAGCATGACCCGGCACCTGTTCACAGTGTCAAAACCAGCAGTAACTGGTGTACTGACCATGGCATTACTGTCCTCGATTGGCCTGCCAACTCCCCTGACCTAGACCCCATAGAGAATTTGTGGGGTATTGTGAAGAAGAAGCTGAAAGACACCAGACCCAATAATGCAAATGAGCTAAAGGCCGCTATTGAAGCATCCTGGGCATCCATAACACCTCAGCAATGCCACAGGCCGATTGCCTCCATTCCACACCGCATTGATGCAGTAATCCATGCGAAAGGATTCCCAACCAAGTACTGACTGCATTAATTGACATTTTCAAATGTTTGATTTTGTTTTGCTGTTATAAAACTTTTTTTTTTTACTCGGTCTGAGGAAATATTGTAATTTTTTGAGATAGGATTTTTGACTTTTCTTAAGCTGTATGCCATAATCAGCAATATTAAAATAATAAAAGGCTTGCAATATTTCAGTTGATGTGTAATGAATCCAGAATGTATGAAATGTTCATGTTTTTAGTTGCATTACAGAAAATAAAGGACTTTATCACAATATTCTAATTTTCTAAGACAGTTTTATATATTTTTATATATATGTATATATATATATATATATATATATATATATATATATATATATATATATATATATATATATATATATATATACATATATAAAACGTGTATTTCTATGTTATTTTGTAGATATATTTTCTGTGTTCTATGAAAGAAACACACATGTCCTGTGTGACTACTGCTTCCATTTAAGTATTATTAGTCTATTAAATTATGAGTAGAAAGAATAATCCCTAAAACAGGAACACATAACATCAGTAATATGTACGACAATATGGACAAAAATAATGGGACAGTTGGCCATGATGATAGCAGTAAATCCAGGTGAGGAAGTTATGCAGTTGCAGCTAGAAAAAGCTTGCGGGAAAGAGGTCAGAGATCGCTAAAATGGGATGAGATGAATTGTAGGCGTGCCTTATCCTTTTTTGTCCATACTTGAGTATATAATGATATGTAAAGATATACAGCACCCAGGCGTTGCAGCTGGAGTCCATTGGCGTGTGGTCATGGAGACACCAGCTGCTCAAAGAGCCACTGTTGGGCGGGATGAGGCGTGCAGGGCCGCAGGAAGAGGTCCCCCGCCCCGTGGGGTGGCACGCTGGGCGGTACGCTGGTCTTGACGGCCTCCACACACAGGTGTGAGTCCTGGTGCTGCAGCTGGCCGCTCAGCTGAGAACAGAGCAGGTCAGGAGTTTCTTCCAGAAATGTGAGGGTAATCGTCATACCTTGAGGAAGGTCCACTGTAGCCTGCTGCTGATTGGCCGGTGGCTGGCGCACTGGGAGAGGGCCACCCGTCCTTCGATGGCGTCCAAACACCAAGCCCCCGTGGGGCCCCATCGCACTTCCCCTTGAGAGTTCAGCTCGCAGTGCTGAAAGGACGACAAAGTCCTTTGACATGGTTGCGCCCTAAAGTGCAGCAAGTCTTTACAAACTTGCCGTTAAACATTGAATCGACTTGCAATTTCATGACTTTGTCACAATTTGTTCCTCATAATCTTAACCATAAAAAAAGCAAAGGATTGCCACAAGTTGATGTTTTGCTCCTTTTATAGCAGGCAGACTTCATAGTAGATGAATGATTCATTTGTAACATAGAAACACATTGTCTGCTCTGTCCTTTCCAAGTTGCGGACATTCTCTGTGTGTGTTTTTGTTTGTCCGTCTTTGAAAGTTAATTCATGTTCTTATTAGTGTTGTTCCGATACCAATATTTTGGTACAGGTGACAAAATGTATTTCAATACTTTTTCATACTTTGATACTTTTCCAGTGTTGGCGCTAGGAACTTTCAAAATGGGGCCCCAGGGGCCCCATCAAGTTGTTTTCAAAACAAATGATAAATGTATGCATTATCCTGTTACAAGGGTCACCAATGCGGTGCCCGCGGGTAGCCCGTAAGGACCAGATGAGTCGCCCGCTGGCCTGCTCTAAAAATAGCTCAAATAGCAGCACTTACCAATGAACTGCCTCTATTTTTCTTATTTACAAGCAAGCTGGTCTCGCTTTGCTCGAAATGTTTTATTCTCTGAGAGACAACAATTAAATAGAATTTGTAAATCCAAGAAAATATTTTAAAGACTCGGTCTTCACTTGTTTAAATAATATTTTTTTTTTTTTTTACTTTGCTTCTTATAACTTTCAGAAAGACAATTTTAGAAAAAAAATACAACCTTAAAAATTATTTTAGGATTTTTAAACACATTTTAAATTCCTTCCTCTTCTTTCCTGACAATTTAAATCAATGTTCAAGTATTTTTTTTTTTATTGTAAAGAATAATAAATACTTTTTAGTTTAATTCTTCATTTTAGCTTCTGTTTTTTCAACAAAGAATATTTGTGAAATATTTCTTCAAACTTATTATGACTAAAATTTAAAAAAATTATTCTGGCAAATCTAGAAAATCTGTAGAATCACATTTTTATTCTGGAAAATCTAGAAGAAATAATGATTTGTCTTTGTTAGAAATATAGCTTGGTCCAATTTGTTATATATTCTAACAAAGTCCACATTGGATTTTTAACCTATTTAAAACATGTCATCAAAATTCTAAAATTAATCTTGATCACAAAAAAATACTAATGATGTTCCATAAATTATTTTTTTAAATTTTTTCAAAAAGATTCGAATTAGCTAGTTTTTCTCTTCATATTTTTCGGTTGAATTTTGAATTTTAAAGAGTCCGAATTGAAGATAAACTATGTTTCAAAATTTAATTTTCATTTTTTTCGTGTTTTCTCCTCTTTTAAATCATTCAATTAAATGTTTTTTTCATCATTTATTCTCTACAAAATATCTTCCGTAAAACGAAATAAAATGTGCGACGGAATGACCGACAGAAATACCCACTTTTTTATATATATATATATAGATTTATTTATTAAAGGTAAATTGAGCAAATTGGCTATTTCTGGCAATTTATTTAAGTGTGTATCAAACTGGTAGCCATTCGCATTAATCAGTACCCAAGAAGTATCTCTTGGTTTCAAAAAGGTTGGTGACCCCTGTCCTGTTATATCTCACATTTTATATTGTGTTTTGGGAAAAGATTGTCATAAATGTTAATTCATTAAAAAAACAATACAAAAGAAAACAAATTTATATGCATATGTAAATTTATTCAGTTCTAAACGTTCATTCACTTTCTTTTTTCCTTCATGGATCTAAACTTAGGGGCTTCCCGGTGTCAGAGGGGTTAGTGCGTCTGCTTCACAATACGAAGGTCCTGCAGTCCTGGGTTCAATCCCAGGCTCGGGATCTTTCTGTGTGGAGTTTGCATGTTCTCCCTGTGAATGCGTGGGTTCCCTCCGGGTACTCCGGCTTCCTCCCACTTCCAAAGACATGCACCTGGGGATAGGTTGATTGGCAACACTAAATTGGCCCTAGTGTGTGAATGTGAGTGTGAGTGTTGTCTGTCTATCTGTGTTGGCCCTGTGATGAGGTAGCGACTTGTCCAGGGTGTACCCCGCCTTCCGCCCGATTGTAGCTGAGATAGGCACCAGCACCCCCCGCGACCCCAAAAAAAAAAAAAAAAAAAAAAAGGGAATAAGCGGTAGGAAATGGATGGATGGATGGATGGATCTAAACTTTACCGCTGCTGGTAGTTTTTTTTCCATATATTTATTTCATAAGTTGTAGGTGTATTTATTTCAGTATAAAAGTAGTCCTGAGTTCAATCCCGGGATCGGGATCTTTCTGTGTGGAGTTTGCATGTTCTCCCCGTGACTGCATGGGTTCCCTCCGGTTACTCCGGCTTCCTCCCACCTCCAAAAACATGCACCTGGGGATAGGTTGATTGGCAACACTAAATTGTCCCTAGTGTGTGAATGTGAGTGTGAATGTTGTCTGTCTATCTGTGTTGGCCCTGTGGTGAGGTGGCGACTTGTCCAGGGTGTACGCCGCCTTCCGCCCAAATGCAGCTGAGATAGGCTCAAGCACCCCCCGTGATCCCAAAAGGGACAAGCGGTACAAAATGGATGGATGAATTTCCAGAGTCTACATCAACTTCAGATCTATTCTAAGGTTGTTGTTTTTTTAATGTTGTATATTTGTTTGTTTTCTTCCCTTTTTTTGAAAGAAAAGTATGTTTTTAATGACAAACACGTAAAATATGCAAAATCTTTCACAAAAAATGTTTTTCAAACTGGAATATTTGATATGAAGTAATCGGAGCCTTGGATAGGTCAATAATTCATAGTTTGATTTTGATTCAATATTATGTTTTGAGCAATGGCAGTTTTAAAGAAAAAAAACAGCTTTGTTTTATTAGTTAACACTGCAACTTTTTGTATATTACATTTCACCTAAAACTTTTTTATTCCACTTTTGTTGTGTTTTTATTTTATTTTAAAAGTATTATTAGAATCTGCCGTGGGCCTTTAAAGGGGAACATTATCACAATTTCAAAAGGGTTAAAAACAATAAAAATCAGTTCCCAGTGGCATGTTGTATTTTTTGAAGTTTTTTTCAAAATTTTACCTGTCTCCGAATATCCCTAAAAAAAGCTTTAAAGTGCTTGATTCTCTCTGCACTCTTCAGCATCTACATGCTGCCGCTGGGTGACGTCATACGCAATTACGGTGTTAGCTTTCACTGCTATGCTGATGACACCCAACCCTACATGCCCCTAAAGCTGACCAACACGCCGGACTGTAGTCAGTTGGAAGCGTGTCTTAATGAAATTAAACAATGGATGTCCGCTAATTTTTTGCAACTTAACGCCAAAAAAACGGAAATGTTGATTATCGGTCCTGCTAGACACCGACCTCTATTTAATAATACAACTTTAACATTTGACAACCAAATAATAAAACAAGGTGACTCGGTAAAAAATCTGGGTATTATCTTCGACCCAACTCTCTCCTTTGAGTCACACATTAAAAGCGTTAATAAAACGGCCTTTTTTCATCTCCGTAATATCGCTAAAATTCGCTCCATTTTGTCCACTAAAGACGCCGAGATCATTATCCATGCGTTTGTTACGTCTCGTCTCGATTACTGTAACGTATTATTTTCGGGTCTCCCCATGTCTAGCATTAAAAGATTACAGTTGGTACAAAATGCGGCTGCTAGACTTTTGAAAAGAACAAGAAAGTTTGATCATATTACGCCTATACTGGCTCAGCTGCACTGGCTTCCTGTGCACTTAAGATGTGACTTTAAGGTTTTACTACTCATGTATAAAATACTACACGGTCTAGCTCCAGCCTATCTTGCCGATTGTATTGTACCATATGTCCCGGCAAGAAATCTGCGTTCAAAGGACTCCGGCTTATTAGTGATTCCTAGAGCCCAAAAAAAGTCTGCGGGCTATAGAGCGTTTTCTGTTCGGGCTCCAGTACTCTGGAATGCCCTCCCGGTAACAGTTCAAGATGCTACCGCAGTAGAAGCATTTAAGTCTCACCTTAAAACTCATCTGTATACTCTAGCCTTTAAATAAACCTCCTTTTTAGACCAGTTGATCTGCCGCTTCTTTTCTTTCCGGTCCGATGACAATGGATGAAGTATTGGCTGTCCAGAGTCGAGACCCAGGATGGACCGCTCGTCGGGACCCAGGATGGACCGCTCGCCTGTGTATCGGTTGGGGACATCTCTACGCTGCTGATCCGCCTCCACTTGAGATGGGTTCCTGTGGACGGGACTCTCGCTGCTGTCTTGGATCCGCTTGAACTGAACTCTCGCGGCTGTGTTGGAGTCACTATGAGTTGAACTTTCACAGTATCATGTTAGACCCGCTCGACATCCATTGCCTTCGGTCCCCTAGAGGGGGGGGGGGGGTTGCCCACATCTGAGGTCCTCTCCAAGGTTTCTCATAGTCAGCATTGTCACTGGCGTCCCACTGGATGTGAATTCTCCCTGCCCACCGGGTGTGAGTTTTCCTTGCCCTTTTGTGGGTTCTTCCGAGGATGTTGTAGTCGTAATGATTTGTGCAGTCCTTTGAGACATTTGTGATTTGGGGCTATATAAATAAACATTGATTGATTGATTAATTGATTTTCGCTATTTGCGATGCCACTATCCATTTCCCTGTGACGTCATACAGTGCTGCCAATGTGAACAAACAATGGCAAATACCACAGCAAGATATAGCGACATTAGCTCGGATTCAGACTTGGATTTCAGCGGCTTAAGCGATTCAACAGATTACGCATGTATTGAAACGGATGTTTGGAGTATGAAAGTATTGAAGAAGAAACTGAAGCTATTGAGCGAATAGCTATTGACGCTATTCATAGCCATAGCATGGCCGAATAGCTGCGTTAGCATCGCCGGTAAAATGTGCGGACAGCAATGACAGTGTTGACGTCACTGTCAGCGATGCTAACTTGTCAGCTGCTTCTCCAAGAGACTCGCACATTAACACTTCAAAAGGCACATATTTGCCGCGTTTGTTGACGTGCAAAGTATATTTTTGGGGTGAACGAGTCTGGTCGGGTGCTGGTTAGCTTGAAGCTAACAGCTAGACTGTCTCCATCCTCGAACGACGTTGATCTAGCAGGAGATAAAAGTGACGTTTCCATGGACTGACAGAGACTAAAACAACTCATTTAATGATTTTACACACACCTTAGTGTTTACAATGAAGTTTTTCTTTTGACAGCCCCCCGCGGTAAAAACTGTCCGAGTGCAAACTGAGGCAGTATTTGTGATTGTTAAAACTTTCGGCGAATCAAAATTGAAGAATTTGTATCGAAAAGTTAATTACTTTGAGCCGACCAATAAAAACGCAATGAACGGGGACGCAAATTTGACCCGGCAAATATAAATTAAACTAAACACCAGCGGAAAGCGATAATCGATTAAAAAAACAAAAACAAGTAAACAGAAGTTTTGACCTGGAGAAGGCAGGGTCGGTAAAAAAAAAGAAAATCCGCGTCCTCGGCTTCCAGAAATGCGCGTCTTTTCTGACTTTAATGCGTAAAAAGACATAAAAAGTGCGTTAACGCCAACAGTGCTTTTCTAAATACAGGGGACCACAAAAGATGGCATTATAGGCTTTATTTTAACAAAATATCTTACGGTACATTAAACATAATTGGAATTTTGTCCTTAAATAGAATATTTAACATACAAGACAACTTTTCTTTTGTCATTAAGTAAGCAAACAAAGGCTCCTTATTTAGCTGCTGACGTATTCAGTAACATATTGTGTCATTTCTCATTCTATTATTTTGTCCAAAAAAAAAAGTACTTTTTGGAGACGGTGTAGTACAAAATATAATTAATTCGTATTGCGGTACTATTCTAGTACCGGTATAACGTACAACTCTAGTTCCCACACATTCACTGCCGCACATGAAGTACATTTGTACAGCGCTCATTTGTTTTGAGAGACTACCATCACACTTCAACATCTCTTACGCATTGCAAATGAAAATGTGTTTGCAGGGTTTCCCACACATTCATTTATTTGTGGCGGCCCGCCACGAAAGAATTACAGCCGCCACAAATTTAAAAAAATAAAAATAAATTTTTTCATTTTTTTTTTTTCGGCTTTTGACTCGCTCGACCGCTCATAAAAGCAATGGGACTCTGTCTGTGAATGGAGCTTGTAGTTACATATCATATAAATATGTAAATATTATATAAATATGTGTATAAATATGTACATAAAGTGTTGTAATTATATTCCAACTCCGTGTTCTTCTTGGTCATCGCCGCCGCCGCTGCCTCCACTCCCCCCCCCCCCTCCCATCCCCCCATCGTAATCCCCCGCCCCCAAATAGATGCCTGTTCTGTGGGAAACACTGGTTTGTAACTGTCTTCCATCCATCCATTTTCTACCGCTTGTCTCTTGAGGTCGCGGGGGGTGCTGGAGCCTATCTCAGTTACAATCAGGCGGAAGGCGGGCTACACCCTGGACAAGTCGCCACTTTATCCCAGAGCCAACACAGATAGATAGACAACATTCACACTCACATTCACACACTGGGGCCAGTTTAGTGTTGCCAATCAACCTATCCCCAGGTGCATGTCTTTGGAAGTGGGAGGAAGCCGGAGGGAACCCACGCATTCACAGGGAGAACATGCAAACTCCACACAGAAAGATCCCGAGCCCGGGATTGAACCCAGGACTGTCTTGACGGGGATAAATACGAGTTCAACGATATATACATGCATAGAAACTAGCAAGTAAATGTAGATAGACTACATTACCCAGAAGGCTTAGCGCTGAAGACAGGAGGTAAACATTGCAAATTCCTGATATGAACTGTTGTCATGGTTACCTGGCTGCCTGTACCGCTGCATGGCGCTATGATCATGGATCCACCGTGGCCTGGGCGGTGGTCCACACAGCCGCCGGACGCCATGTTGTACAGCTTCCATTGGGCGAGAACACATTCTTCTTATTCAACCATCGTGTGTGTGTGTGTGTGTGTGTGTGTGTGTGTGTGTGTGTGTGTGTGTGTGTGTGTGTGTGTGTGTGTGTGTGTGTGTGATATACCTCGCCTGACAGTCCCAGTCTATCCTGGGGGATGTAAAGTTGGGGATAAACTGTACTCAAGTACCAGTGGAAGTCCTGGCAGCCCAGAGTCCTCTTGAGCAGCAGGCGGTCAGTAATATTAGAGCTCTCAGACTGCACATAATAAAACATATGTTGTGGTTTCTGGCTGGTGACCAGGTCACATGACACACACACACCCACACACCTGTCTGATGAAATGAGCCAGAGTATCCCTCCTGTAGAAGAATTTGCGGTACGCCCCCATCCATACGTCAGCTATGCGGATCTTGTTCCTCTCCAGCTGCTCCTGGTCTGGGAAACGTTTAGGGGGGCGGTGCTGGTGGTGTATTTGGGCCACGCGGGAGCAGGGGACCACCTCCATGGAGCCCCCGCATGACCACACCTGGGTTAGTGTCAGAAAGAAGCAAAAATAAAAACATAAATACAGTCGTCCCACACTGTATCGAGCGTCAATGCATCCATCCATCCATCCATCCATCTTCTTCCGCTTATCCGAGGTCGGGTCGCGGGGGCAACAGCCTAAGCAGGCAAACCCAGACTTCCCTCTACCCAGCCACTTCTTCTAGCTCTTCCTGGGGGATCCAGAGGCCTTCCCAGGCCAGCCGGGAGACATAGTCTTCCCAACATGTCCTGGGTCTTCCCCGTGGCCTCCTACCGGTTGGACGTGCCCTAAACATCTTCCTAGGGAGGCGTTCGGGTGGCATCCTGACCAGATGCCCGGACCACCTCATCTGGCTCCTCTCGATGTGAAGGAGCAGCGGCTTTACTTTGAGCTCCTCCCGGATGGCAGAGCTTCTCACCCTATCTCTAAGGGAGAGCCCCGCCACCCTGCGAAGGAAACTCATTTCGGCCGCTTGTCATGTCCTTTCGGTCATGACCCAAAGCTCATGACTATAGGTGAGGATGGGAACGTAGATCGACCGGTAAATTGAGAGCTTTGCCTTCCGGCTCAGCTCCTCTTCACCTCAACGGATCGATACAACGTCCGCATTACTGAAGACGCCGCACCGATCCGCCTGTCGATCTCACGATCCACTCTTCTCTCACTCGTGAACAAGACTCCTAGGTACTTGAACTCCTCCACTTGGGGCAGGGTCTCCTCCCCAACCTGGAGATGGCATTCCACCCTTTTCCGGGTGAGAACCATGGACTCGGACTTGGAGGTGCTGATTCTCATTTCGGTCGCTTCACACTCGGCTGCGAACCGATCCAGTGAGAGCTGAATATCCCGGTCAGATGAAGCCATCAGGACCAAATCATCTGCAAAAAGCAGAGACCTAATCCTGCGGCCACCAAACCGGAACCCATCAACGCCTTGACTGTGCCTAGAAATTCTGTCCATAAAAGTTATGAACAGAATCGGTGACAAAGGACAGCCTTGGCGGAGTCAAACCCTCACACGTCAATGCATCACAGATTAAAAATATAAGAACATTCTACAGCAGGGGTGTCAAACTAAAATACAGAGTGGGCCAAAGTTTAAACTGAACAAAGCCGCGGGCCAAGGTTGACCAAATTAACCTTTTAATAGGGACCCAAACAAGTTTTGCATTGAGTATTGAAAAAGCAAGGCTTATACAGTGGGGCAAAAAAGTATTTAGACAGCCACCGATTGTGCAAGTTCTCCCACTTAAAATGAAGACAGAGGTCTGTAATTTTCATCATTGGTACACTTCAACTGTGAGAGACAGAATGTGAAAAAAAAAATCCAGGAATTCACATTGTAGGAATTTTCAATATTCTTTTTGTAAATTAAGGTGGAAAATAAGTATTTGGTCAACCATTCAAAGCTCTCACTGATGGAAGGAGGTTTTGGCTCAAAATCTCACAATACCTGGCCCCATTCATTATTTTCTTAACACGGATCAATCGTCCTGTCCCCTTAGCAGAGAAACAACCCCAAAGCATGATGTTTCCACCCCCATGCTTCACAGTAGTTATGGTGTTCTTGGGATGCAACCCAGTATTCTTCTTCCTCCAAACACCACTAGTGGTACCCGTACCACAGTTTGAGAATCCCTGCTATATTTGATGAATTTAATTTAAAAGGTGACTAAAGGTTGTTATTTTGTGTCTACAGGACTCTAATAATGTTGAAAAACATACTTAGAAACAGTTTTTCATACTCCAGCTATGAAAATATTGAATTCATAATGATTTGATTCCTGCTTGTATTTATTGCAGTCATGTCCGCAACCAATTAATGACAATAAACAAGGGACGGCTGTACTTGTGCTGCCAGACGATTAGATTTGAATCAGATTAGTCACAGGATTGGTTTGGAATAATGATGATTCATGGATTAATAAATTATCTATTTTCCAACCTACTCTGCAGCATCGCGTGGACATCGGGGGCGGTACCTCTGGATTGGCAGACCGGGGTGGTGGTCCTTCTCTTTAAGAAGGGAGACTAGAGGGTGTTTTCCAACTATCGTGGGATCACACTCCTCAGCCTTCCCGGTAAGGTTTATTCAGGTGTACTGGAGAGGAGGCTACGCCGGATAGTCGAACCTCGGATTCAGGAGGAATAGTGTGGTTTTCGTCCTGGTCGTGGAACCGTGGACCAGCTCTATACTCTTGGCAGGGTTCTTGAGGGTGCATGGGAGTTTGCCCAACCAGTCTACATGTGCTTTGTGGACTTGGAAAAGGCATTCGACCGTGTCCCTCGGGAAGTCCTGTGGGGAGTGCTCAGAGAGTATGGGGTATCGGACTCTCTTATTGTGGCAGTCCGCTCCCTGTATGATCAGTGTCAGAGCTTGGTCCGCATTGCCGGCAGTAAGTCGGACACGTTTCCAGTGAGGGTTGGACTCCGCCAAGGCTGCCCTCTGTCACCGATTCTGTTTATAACTTTTATGGACAGAATTTCTAGACTCAGTCAAAGCGTTGACTGCGCCTTGAAAGTGTTGCTAGTGTTTTAGTGAGTTTAACAGTACCTGTCTCCACGGGTGTGTTGGCGCCAATGTCTCAGGGAAGTCGACGGCAGCTTCATGGACGGCCAAAATTCAGCTTTTCTCCGATAAGAAGCGACTTTTTAACCACAATTTTCTCACCGAAACCTGCTGGTTGACATTTGGTCATGTTCGCTTGACCGCGCTCTGATCCATAGTAAATTCTCACCTCCGGGAATTTTAAACAAGGAATCACCGTGTGTTTGTGTGGCTAAAAGCTAAAGCTTCCCAACTCCATCTTTCTACTGTGACTTCTCCAATATTTATTGAACAAATTGCAAAAGATTCAGCAACACAGATGTCCAAAATACCGTGTAATTATGCGGTTAAAGCAGACGACATTTAGCTGTGTGTGTACTTCCTAAAAACGCGTGACGTCTTGCGTACACGTCATCATTACACAACGTTTTCAAGACGAAACTCCTGGGAAATTTAAAATTATAATTTAGTAAACTAAAAAAGCCGTATTGGCGTGTGTTGCAATGTTAATATTTCATCATTGATATATAAACTATCAGACTGCGTGGTGGGTAGTAGTGGGTTTCAGTAGGCCTTAAGTAAGCATTGCCAGAACACACACACAAACACAAAGTATATATGCAAGCAGAAGTAAGCAAGCAGTTTTGAAACATTTTCATTACAATTATCATTCATAATAATTGATTGGGAGAATTTGTTTGAGTGGACATTCAATTCTGAATCAAGCAGTCACCTCAGGAATGGGATGAAATGGTGAGGTGGCCTAAGATTCACACCCCAAACATTTGGTGTTTGATTTTGAACAAAGAGTTGGGGAAGATGGAATGTATTTTAACACACTGTTAAAAGTACAAATGATATCTGAAATCAAGGTCAAAAGTGCTCGTTGGACTAAAATGAGAGCTGTCAAATGTCATTTGGAAGAATCACACACTCGCTTGCATCGTTGAAATGTGCTGAAGACCCCAGTTTTTGTATTTATAAACGCCATTTTATTGTCAGAATGTCATCCAGGAACCTTTTTAAAGGTTTCACTTAAATGCACAACATTTATCCGCACAAAACTTGGCAACCGTTTTATCTGAAGTTCCTTCATGCTGCACACCTGTTGAGTCCCCTCACTCAAGAGCTCGTCCGGTTTTATTGAGTTAACTCGTTCATTCTGACTGCCCTACTAAAAAAAATCTTACTTTTCCTTACCAGGTACATTTATCATTGCCAATCTTAAACGTGTAGTTTGGGATCCAATGGTAATATTTCCGTCAGAACGTTTTGTTGGCTTCATTATGTTTGTTCGCTGTCAGGTTCAAACACTGATGACATCTATTAAACAGACAAGAAGCAAGGAATTAAACAGAGACAGAATTAAATTTGGCTCAATTGAAGAGAGGTGTCTGGGCTGTACTCTTGTGCAGTCTCCCAACACGCTCTGGCGAAAGATTTTACGCCTTTTATTTGGACTTTCCCTGATTACATGGCAACAACTGTTTCTAAGGGACGCGGGGTCGTAAACAGCCATCGCCTTCCGCCATCCTAGTCACTGCCGTTGTGTCCTTTGGCAAGACACTTTACCCGCCTGCTCCCAGTGCCACCCACACTGCTTTAAATGTAACTTAGATATTGGGTTTCACTATGTAAAGCGCTTTGAGTCACTAGAGAAAAAGCGCTATATAAATATAATTCACTTCACTTCACATTTTGAAGATTTTGAATCAGTTAAATAACCATGTTGAATGAGAGTGCAAATAGAAAATACTTCCTTTACCCTGATTGACAGCTCAAGGTGTTCCCCTCCCCACAGCACAATCCCGGGATCGTAGGCTCCCAGATGGTGGAAGAAGAGTCTGTCGATGGCCAGGACTCCGCCCCCTAATGCTGGACTCCTGTTGCAGAGTGAAAACAGGATGAAGTCAAACATTCTCACACATCACCAAGTCAAGAAAACCAGAGAAAAAGATGGGAGGTTTCACCCACGACTCACAGCACAGGCTCAAGCGCCGATTCCGAGTCCGAGTCTGGCCGCTCAGCTTTGGACTCCCAGTAGAAGTCCAGATTCCAGTTGAACACTCCCCGCACCGGCCACTGGGTGGTATTGTACTGGAAGGTCTGCCAATGGATCACATCCATGATGGGGGAAACAACTCTGGTCCTGCACACAAAAAACATCACCCTATGACGAGAGAGAGAGAGAGAGAGAGTGAGAGTGTGTGTGTGTGTGTGTGTGTGTGTGTGTGTGTGTGTGTGTGTGTGTGTGTGTGTGTGCTTTATTAGTCAGCCCTGGACAGCATGTGTTAGAAATATTTGCACCATGTGCTAAAATATTCGGAGAAGAAAGTAAACATTGACAAGAAGACAAGAGGTCTGGGAGCAAAAGAGAAAGAAGGAAAATCATGTGAGAAGATTGTCTGACTAATTGGAGCTTCACGGCACAAGTCTGAGGGTCATGAGACCTTCTGCCTTTGCCGTCACACAACCACACTTGGCAGGTGAAGAAGACCGCTACCTGTCCTGGGACACCCTCTCCAGGAGTGGCTCCAGCCAGCCGCTGGGACATTCCAGGTGGGAGTCCATGAAGACCAGCACCTCCCCCGAAGCCCTGGATGCACCCAGGCTGCGACAGCCGCCCACACCCAGACGCTTGCTGCTGTGAATCAAACGCACCCTGTTCACTCCTGACACGTATTCACTCAGCGCCGTCCTCAGCTCGTCTGCAATGACACCATGCGTGGATGGATGGATGAATGATGGATGGACAAAGTGACGCATGAGTACGGGGAAAAGATGGATGCATGTGCAGCATTCAAAGATATGGATGTGTAGAAGTGATGATGGATGAATGAATGAATGTGTAGAGGGGTTGGATGCATGAATGTGCAAAGATATGTATTGATGTGTAGAAGTGATGATGGACAAATGAATAAATGTTTAGAGGAGATGGATGCATGAATGTGCAAAGATATACTATAGATGGATGTGTAGAAGTGATGATGGAGGAATGAATGAATATGTAGAGGAGATGAATGCATGAACATGTAAAGATATAGATTATTATGTAGAAGTGACAATAGACAAATTAATGAATGTGTAGAGGAGATGGATGCATGAATGTACAAAGATATGTGTAGAAGTGATGATGGATGAATAAATGAATGTGTAGAGAAGATGGATGCACGAACGTGCAAAGATATAGATGGTTGTGTAGAAGTGATGATGGACGAATGAATGAATGAATGAATGTGGAGAAGAGATGGATGCATCAATGTGCAAAGATAGACGTGTAGAAGTGATGGTGGAGGAATTATTGAACGTGTAAAGAAGATAAATTCATGAACGTACAAAGATATAGATTAATGTGTAGAAGTGATGATAGACGAATGAATGAATGTGTAGAGGAGATGGATGCATGAATGTGCAAAGATATAGATGGATGTGTAGATGTGATGATGAACGAATGAATGTGGAGAGGAGATGGATGCATGAATGTGCAAAGATTAGATTAGATTAGATTAGATAGTACTTTATTCATTCCGTCAGGAGAGTTCCTTCAGGAAAATTAAAATTTTCAGCACAATCCCATTCAAAATCAGACAAACATTACAGGGAGACAGAACAGGATTGCTGACGGGTCTGCCGGCTTCCAGCGCCCCTTACAAAAAAAGATGAAATACAGGTAAACATGGGTGGGGTATAGAAGATTAAAATGAAATAAAAAAATCGGTCTTAGCCTGGGCCTTGGAGAGGGGGTGTAGATGAGATGGATGCATGAATGTACAAAGATATAGATGGATGTGTAGAAGTGGTGATGGACCAATAAATTAATGTGTAGAGGAGATGGATGCATGAATGTGCAAAGATATAAATGGCTGTGTAGAAGTGATGATGGATGAATGAATGAATGTGTAGAAGAAATTAATGCATGAACGTGTAAAGATAGAAGTGTAGAAGTGATGGTGGACAAATTAATGAACGTATAGAGAAGATGAATGCATGAACGTACAAAGATATAGATTTATGTGTAGAAGTGATGATGGACGAATGAATGAATGTGTAGAAGAGATGAATGCATGAAAGTGCAAAGATATAGATGGATGTGTAGAAGTGATAATGGACGAATGAATTAATGTGTAGAGGAGATGGATGCATGAACGTGCATAGATATAGATGGATGTGTAGAAGTGATGATGAACGAATGAATTCATGTGTAGAGGAGATGGATGCATGAACGTGCATAGATATAGATGGATGTGTAGAAGTGATGATGGACCAATAAATCAATGTGTAGAGGAGATTGGTGCATGAATGTTCAAAGATATAGATGGATGTGTAGAAGTGATGATGGACAAATGAATGAATGTGTAGAAGAGATGAATGCATGAATGTGAAAATATATAGATGTGTAGAAGTGATGATGGACAAATGAATGAATGTGTAGAGGAGATGAATGCATGAACGTGTAAAGATACACATCTACGTAGAAGTGATGGTGGACAAATTAATGAAAGTATAGAGAAGATGAATGCATGAACGTACAGATATAGATTTATGTGTAGAAGGGATGATGGACAAATGAATGAATGTGTAGAAGACATGAATGCATGAATGTGCAAAGATATAGATGAATGTGTAGAAATGATGATGGACAAATGAATGAATGTGTAGAAGAAATTAATGCATGAACGTGAATATATTAGATGTGGAGAAGTGATGATGGACAAATGAATGAATGTGGAGAGGAGATGGATGTATGAATGTGCAAAGGTATATATGGATGTGTAGAAGTAATGATGGACGACTGAATGAATGTGTAAAGGAGATGGATTCATGAATGTGAAAATATATAGATGGATGTGTAGAAGTGATGATGGACAAATAAATGCATGCATGAATGTGCAAAGATATAGATGGATGCATAGAAGTGATGATGGATGAATGAATAAAGATTCAGAGATGACGGATGCATTAAGGTGTAAAGATCTAGGTTAATGTGTAGAGATGGATGGCTGGATGAATGAATGTGTAGAGGAGCTGAATACATGTGCAGCGTTCACAGATATGGATGTGTAGAAGGGATGATGGACAAATGAATGAATGAATGTGTAGAGGAGATGGATGCATGAACGTGCAAATATATAGATGGATGTGTAGAAGTGATGATGGACGATTGAATGGATGTGTAAGTGACAGATGCATGAATGGATGTACACATATATGGATGGGTGATGATGGATGGATGAATCAACAAATTATTTAGAGGTCATGGATGCATGAATGTGCAAAGATATGGATGGATGTGTGGAAGTGATGATGAATGGATGAATGAATGTGTAGAGGTGATGATGGATGAATGCACTGCATACAGATATAGACGGATGGGATGCTGGATAAATGAATGAATGTTTGGAGGTGATGAATGTGTAAAGATAAAGATGATGTGCATAAGTGATGATGGGTGGATGAATGGATGTGTGGAGATGATGATGGATGAATGCACAGATGCATACAGATATGGATGGATGTGATGATGGATGAATGAACTAACATTTAAGGATGCATGGATGTGCAAAGGTATAGGTGGATGTGTAGAAGTGATGATGAGTGGATAAATGGATGTGTAGGTGATGGATGGATGTAAAGGTGTTGATGGATGCATAGGATGGATGGATGTCTAGAAGTGATGATGATAGATGAATGGATGTGTACAGGAGATACATGGGTGTAACAGTGATGGTGGATGGATGTGTAGAGGAAATGGATAGATGCGGATGGATGTAGAGGAAATGGATAGATATAACCGTGATGGTGGATGGATGTGTACAGGAGATGGATGGGTGTCGCGGAAATGGATAGATGGATGTTGCGGTGATGGTGGATGATGCGGATGGATGTAACAGTGATGGTGGGTGACGTGGAGATGGATGAATGGATGATGGATGGATGGATGTAACAGTAACGGTGGATGATGCAGATGAATGTAGAGGAGATGGAGGTAACAGTGATGGTGTATAATGCGAACGGATGTGTACAGGAGATGGATGGATGTTGTAATGATGGTGAATGATGCGGAGATGGATGGATGGATGTAACAGTGATAGTGGATTATGCAGAGGGTATGGATGTATATAACAGTAATGGCGAATGATGTGGATGGATGAAGAGGAGACGGATGTAACAGTGATGATGGATAATGCAAAGGAGATGGATGGATGTAACAGTGTGGATGATGTAGAGGAGATGGATGGATGTAACATTTATGGTGGATGATGCAGATGAGATGTTGGATGGATGTAGAGGAGATGGATGTAACAGTGATGATGGATAATGCAAAGGAGATGGATGGATGTAACAGTGAGTGGATGATGTAGAGGAGATGGATGGATGTAACATTGATGGTGGATGATGCAGATGAGATGTTGGATGGATGTAGATGAAATGGTGGATGATGCAGAGATGGATGGAAGTAACGGTGATGGAGTATGATATAGAGGCGATAGATTGATGTAACAGTGGTGATGTAAAGAAGATGGATGGATGGATGGATAAAACAGTAAGGGTGGATGATGTAGAGGAGATGGATGGATGTAACAGTGGATGATATAGAGGTGATGGATGGATGGTGCATAGGAGATGGATGGATGTAACAGGGATGTGGATGATGCAGAGGAGATGGATGGATAGATGTAACAGTGATGGTGGATGATGCAGAGGAGATGGATGGATGTAACAGTAATGGTGCAGAAGAGATAGATGGATGTGACGGTGGGTGATATAGAGGCAATGGATGGTGCAGATGAGATGGATGGATGGATGGATGTAACGGTGACGGTAGATGATATACAGGCGATGGATGGATGGTTCAGAGGAGATGGATGGATGTAACAGTGATGGTGGATGATGCAGAGGAGATGGATGGATGTAAAAGTGATGGTGGATGATGCAGAGGAGATGGATAGCTGTAACAGTGATGGTGGATGATGCAGAGGAGATGGATGGATGTAACAGTGATGGTGGATGATGCAGATAAGATGGGTGGATGTTACAGTGATGGTGGATGATGCAGAGGAGATGGATGGATGTAACAGTGACGTGGATGATATAGAGGTGATGGATGGATGGTGGATTGGAGATGGATGGATGGATGTAACAGTGATAGTGGATGATGCAGAGGAGATGGATGGATGTAAAAGTGATGGTACATGTTAAACAAGAGATGGATGGATGTAACAGTGATGGTGGATGTTGCAGAGGATATGGATGGATGTAACAGTGATGGAGGATGATGCAGAGATGGATGGATGTAACAGTGACGTGGATGATAGAGGCGATGGATGGATGGTGCATAGGAGATGGATGTAACGGTGACGGTAATTGATATAGAGGCAATTGATGGATGGTTTAGAGGAGATGATGGATATAACAGTGATGGTGGATGATGCTGAGGAGTCTGATAGATGTAACGTGGATGATATAGATGCAATGGATGGATGATGCAGAGGATATGGATGGATGTAACGGTGACGGTGGATGATACAGAGGCGATGGACGGATGATGCAGAGGAGATGGATGGATGTAAAAGTGATGGTGGATGATGCAGAGGAGTTGGATAGATGTAACGGTGGATGATATAGATGCGATGGATGGATGATGCAGAGGAAATGGATGGATGTAACGGTGACGGTGGATGAAACAGAGGAAATGGACGGATGATGCAGAGGAGATGGATGGATGTAAAAGTGATGGTGGATGATGCAGAGATGAATGGATGGAAAAGTGATGGTGGATGATGCAGAGGAAATGGATGGATGTAACAGTGACGTGGATGATAGAGGCGATGGATGGATGGTGCATAGGAGATGGATGTAACAGTGACGGTAATTGATATAGAGGCAATTGATGGATGGTTTAGAGGAGATGATGGATATAACAGTGATGGTGGATGATGCTGAGGAGTTGGATAGATGTAACGGTGGATGATATAGATGCGATGGATGGATGATGCAGAGAATATGGATGGATGTAACGGTGACGGTGGATGATACAGAGGCGATGGACGGATGATGCAGAGGAGATGGATGGATGTAAAAGTGATGGTGGATGATGCTGAGGAGTTGGATAGATGTAACAGTGGATGATATAGATGCGATGGATGGATGATGCAGAGGAAATTGATGGATGTAACGGTGACGGTGGATGATACAGAGGAGATGGATGGATGTAACAGTGATGGAGGATGATGCAGAGATGGATGGATGTAACAGTGACGTGGATGATAGAGGCGATGGATGGATGGTGCATAGGAGATGGATGTAACGGTGACGGTAATTGATATAGAGGCAATTGATGGATGGTTTAGAGGAGATGATGGATATAACAGTGATGGTGGATGATGCAGAGGAGTTTGATAGATGTAACAGTGGATGATATAGATGCGATGGATGGATGATGCAGAGGAAATGGATGGATGTAACGGTGATGGTGGATGATACAGAGGCGATGGATGGATGATTCAGAGGAGATGGATGGATGTACCGGTGGATGATATAGATGCAATGGATGGATGATGCAGATGAAATGGATGGATGTAACGGTGGCGGTGGATGATAGAGAGGAGATGGACGGATGATGCAGAGGAGATGGATGGATGTAAAAGTGATGGTGGATGATGCAGAGATGGATGGATGGAAAAGTGATGGTGGATGATACAGAGGAAATGGATGGATGTAACGGTGACGGTGGATGATACAAAGGGCGATGGATGGATGATGCAGAGGAGATGGATGGATGTAAAAGTGATGGTGGATGATGCAGAGATGGATGGATGAAAAAGTGATGGTGGATGATGCAGAGATGGATGGATGGATGGATGGATGGAAAAGTGATGGTGGATGATGCACAAGAGATGGATGGATGTAACAGTGATTTTGCATGATGCACAAGAGATGGATGGTTGTAACAGTGACGGTGGATGATGCGGATGGATGTAAGAAAGCGCCCCATGCATGCATGCGTGTTTGCAGCGAAGCAGACATACCGCGAGTACTGAAGTCGTCCACTAGGAGGAGCTCCAACAAGAAGTCCCTGGGTGCTGTGTTGAGGACACTTTGCAAAGTGCGTAAAAGAGTTGGCCAAGCCTCGTCGTGAAAACAGATGACGACACTGGCAGAAGGCAGCGACTCACTGTACATATCCTCCAAACACCTGTCATGTACACAGGGTCAAATATTATGTCTCACATACCAACTACTCGTCAAAGTTGCGCACTCACTCGGGTGGGCGCACCTCCGGCAGAGACAGGTCCTGGTCACGCAACATGGCGTCCTGCTTCTTGGCTGCCTTCAGCACCTTGTAGCCCCACTTCTTCCCGTGCGGAGGGTTCTCGCTGCCCTGCGTGGAGCCCACGAACAACAGCTGGTCCTCCTGAAGCGAGTTGATGGGGGCCGAGTCTGCCAGCAGCTCCAACGCTGCGTGGCGGGATTGAACCATCAGGTGCGAGCCGCCCGGTGGCCCAGGGATGCGCCGCGGAGTGACGCCGGCTTCCCGCCGAGTGCCGCCGTTAAAGAGACCTGACAGAACCCACACAAGCAGTCCCAGCAGCACCGAGCACCAACACAACGTCCTCTTGCGGACGCTTCTCATGATGGCGGAGCAAGTTAGCGCAACTCCTCCAAAGTAGCACTTTGGATCCACTGGACGCCACAGGCAAGTTATCAACCCGACACACATATCGATCGTGTCGATACCAAGTACCAGTATCGGGTTAATACTGGGGCAAGAACATCGATATTTAGGTGGGGTTTTTTTGTTGTTATTTTCCAAAATATCTGAATTCTTGTTTATATTGCCACATGGTTGTATTCACTGTTTATTATTTGTGACAATTGTTTAATTATGTTGCACTACTGACCTTGTTGAGCTCAAACTGTTTAATGGCCTACTGCAGTGGTTCTCAACCTTTTTTCAATGATGTACCCCCTGTGAAAATTGTTTTCAATTCAAGTACCCCCTAATCCAGGGGTCGGGAACCTTTTTGGCTAGGAGAGCCAAAAAGCCAAATATTTTAAAATGTATTTCCGTAAGAGCCGTATAATATTTTTTTTTTAACACTGAACACAACTAAACGCATGCATTTTTAAGTAAGACCAACATTTCTAGAGTGTAATAGGTCTCTTATTCTTTGTAATAATATTGTTATTCCGAAGCTAACTGTGGAGGGGGCGTGGCCTGTGGGCCTGCAGTGAACGGGGGTGTGCCAGGACCAGCCTCTAAATCAGCGACAGGTGCGTAGATGGCCCACCTGGGCCTTGTTATCTAATCACCTGTCACTCTGTTATAAGCAGCAGCCAGGAGGAGAGACGGGGCTGGGCTGGAGCCAGAGCGCGAGCGAAAACGAAAGAGAAAAATACAATTGCTGGAAAGCAACTGAGGGACTTATTGAAAAATAAAACAATATTATAACCCTGAAATACGCTCCCATGTCGGTGCTTGGTAGTCTGAAGAACCCCCAGAATGGCAAGCCCCACACTAACCAATAATAAATAAATAACTTCTTACCATTAACGCAACTTCTTGAACAGGTGCGGTAAAAACGGATGGATGGCTTAAAAATGCATGAGAATGTTTTGTATTTTGAACATTATTTTTAACACTGTGATTAGAAGTGAAATTATTCATTATTTATCGTGTTAAGCAATGTGAGCTCGGATTTATCCGAGAGCCAGATGCAGTCATCAAGCCATAGGTTCCCTACCCCTGCGCTAATCAGAGCAAAGTATTTTTGGTTGGAAAAAAAGAGATAAAGAAGTAAAATACAGCACTATGTCATTAGTTTCTGATTTATTAAATTGTATAACAGTGCAAAATATTGCTCATCGTAGTGGTCTTTCTTGAACTATTTGGAAAAAAAGATATACAAATAACTAAAAACTTGTTGAAAAATAAACATGTGATTAAATTATAAATAAATATGTCTACACATAGAAGTAATCATCAACTTAAAGTGCCCTCTTTTGGGATTGTAATAGAGAACCATCTTTATTCATGAACTTAATTCTAAACATTTCTCCACAAAAAAATACATCTTTAACATCAATATTTATGGAACATGTCCACAGAAAATCTTGCTGTCAACTCTGAATATTGCATTGTTGCATTTCTTTTCACAGTTTATGAACTTACATTCATATTTTGTTGAATTATTATTCAATAAATATATTTATAAAGGATTTTTGAATTGTTAATATTTTTAAAATATTTTTTTGAAAATCTCACGTCCCCCTTGGCATACCTTCAAGTACCCCCAAGGGTACGCGTACCCCCATTTGAGAACCACTGGCCTACTGAAACCCACTACTACCCACCACGCAGTCTGATAGTTTATATATCAATGATGAAATGTTAACATTGCAACACATGCCAATACGGCCGGTTTAGTTTACTAAATTACAATTTAAAATTTCCCGGGAGTTTCGTCTTCGAAAACGTCGTGTAATGATGACGTGTACGCAAGACATCACGGGTTTTTAGGAAGTATGAGCGCTGCGCACACACACAGCTAAATGTCATCTGCTTTAACGGCATAATTATAAAACATTTTGGACATCTGTGTTGCTGAATCTTTTGCAATTTGTTCAATTAATATTGGAGAAGTCACAGTAGAAAGATGGAGTTGGGAAGCTTTAGCCTTTAGCCACACAAACACACGGTGATTCCTTGTTTAAAATTCCTGGAGGTGAAACTTTACTATGGATCAGAGCGCGGTCAAGAGAACACGGATCCAGACCACGGCCCCTTGAAGTGGATGTCCACAAATAAGAATCGAAACGTTCGTGTCACACGCTGGTTCCTGCAACTACAGAATTACCAATTCACCGTGGAATATCGGTCTGGGAAGGCGATTCCGCATGCAGACGCCATGTCTCGGCTCTACGAAGAGGACAATTAAGCTCCTGGACCGACCGGCGAGTTTCGGGGGGGGGAGGATATGTGGAGTCTCACTCAAGCACCACCTGACAGGTAAGCACCTCACAGGGCAGGAACCAGGGCATGGAGGCTGAGTGGAACACAGAAGACAACGCCCCAGCCTTGGCCGCACCATTGGGGGGTGGTACATTCCCCTGTACCTTCTCAATCATCCTGAAGTGCCACCAGCTGTGCGACCAGGTGGGACCCAGCTACAAACTGTTCTTAACTCTGCCTCATTCAGGTCTGGCTCTCCTCTGTGTCAAGGCAGGTGCATCAGGCGGTAAGTGAGACATCCACTTACCGCCATTAATGACATTATTAGGGAAATGTTTTCTGATGTTATAATAATAATAATAATAATAACTTAGATTTATATCGCGCTTTTCTAAACACTCAAAGCGCTCACAGAGAAGTGGGACTCAACATTCATTCAACACATTAGGTTTTCTCTTGTTTGATAGGCAATTAACTATGACAAGTAAAGAAGTGTGCTGTGTGCAGGATTGAGAGCCCCGGATGGGAGATATTTATTTTTGTTAATGGACACTTTAAGTTGGATTATTCCACACCCTGCCCCTCCTACAAAGACTTGTGCAATAAATGTCCTTTTCGGCTTTTTGCAAACCCACACTGTGTCTTGGTGAGAACCAGGTGCCACAATATATATATATATATATATATATATATATATATATATATATATATATTTATGTATGTGTGTGGGAAAAATCCAAAGACTACTTCATCTCTACAGAACTGTTTCATGAGGGGTTCCCTCAATCATCAGGAGATTTTCCTGATGATTGAGGGAACCCTTCATGAAACAGTTCTGTAGAGATGAAGTAGTTTTGTGATTTTTTCCCACACATACATATTGCGCTCTACCACAGTATCGAGCACTATTCTCTGGATAATCTAATATATATATATATATATATATATATATATATATGTATATATATATATATATACACGGGCTGCGAATCTTTGGGTGTCCCACGATTCGATTCAATATCGATTCTTGGGGTCACGATTCGATAATATATCGATTTTTTTTTTTTATTCAACGCCATTCTCGATTCAAAAACGATATTTTTCCGATTCAAAACGATTCTGTATTCATTCAATATGTAGGATTTCAGCAGGATCTACCCCAGTCTGCTGACATGCAAGCAGAGTAGTAGATTTAAAAAAAAAAAAAGCTTTTATAATTCTAAATGACAATGTTTTATCAACTGATTGCAATAATGTAAATTTGTTTTAACTATTAAACAAACCAAAAATATGACTTATTTTATCTTTGTGAAAACATTGGTCACAGTGTGTTGTCAAGCTTTTGAGATGCGATGCAAGTGTAAGCCACTGTGACACTATTGTTCTTTTTTTTTTCTTTTTTATAAATGTAAATGAGGGATTTTTAATCACTGCTATGCTGAAATTATAACTAATATTGATACTGTTGTTGATAATATTCATTTTTGTTTCACTACTTTTGGTTTGATTTGTGTCGTGTTTGTGTCTCTCAATTGCTCTGTTTATTGCAGTTCTGAGTGTTGCTGGGTCAGGTTTGGTTTTGGAATGGAATTGGATTGCATTGTTATGGTATTGCTGTGTAGTGGTTTGTTAGATTTATTAAAAAAAAAAAAAAAATTGAAATAATACAAAAAAATAGATTTTAAAAAAAATGACAATCGATTCTGAATTGCACAACGTATTCAATTCAATTCGTATTCAAATCGATTTTTTCCCACACCCAAATATATATATATATATATATATATATATATATATATATATATATATACATATATATATATATAGACACAAACCCCGTTTCCATATTAGTTGGGAAATTGTGTTAGATGTAAATATAAACGGTATACAATGATTTGCAAAATATTTCAACCCATATTCAGTTGAATATGCTACAAAGACAACATATTTGATGTTCAAACTGATAAACTTTTTTTTTTTTTTTTTTCAAATAAACATTAACTTTAGAATTTGATGCTAGCAACACGTGACAAAGAAGTTGGGAAAGGTGGCAATAAATACTGATAAAGTTGAGGAAAGCTCATCAAACACTTACCTGGAACATCCCACAGGTGTGCAGGCTAATTGGGAACAGGTGGGTGCTGTGATTGGGTATAAAAGCAGGTTCCATGAAATGCTAAGTAATTCACAAACAAGGATGGGGTGAGGGTCACCAATTTGTAAGCAAATTGTCGAACAGTTTTAGAACAACATTTCTCAACGAGCTATTGCAAGGACTTTAGGGATTTTACCATCTATGGTTTGTAAAATCATCAAAATGTTCAGAGAATCTGGAGAAATCACTGCACGTTAGCGATGATATTACGGATTTTGATCCCTCAGGCGGTGCTGCATCAAAAACCGACATCGGTGTGTAAAGGATATCACCACATGGGCTCAGGAACACTTCATAAAATCAATGTCAGTAATTACAGTTGGTCGCTACATCTGTAAGTGCAAGCTAAAACGCAACTCTGCAAAGCCAAACCCATTTATCAGCAATATGCTGAAACGCCGCCGGCTTAGCTGGGCCCGAGCTCACCTAAGATGGACTGATGCAAAGTGGAAAGATGTTCTGTGGTCTGACGAATCCACATTTCAAATTATATTTGGAAACAGAGGACGTGATGTCCTTCAAAACAAAGAGGAAAATAACCATTTGGATTGTTATAGGCTCAAAGTTGAAAAGCCAGCATCTGTGATGGTATGGGAGTGTATTAGTGCCCAAGGCATGGGTAACTTACACGTCTGTGAAGGCACCATTAATGCTGAAAGGTCCATACAGGTTTTGGAGCAACATATGTTGTCATCCAAGCAACATTATAATGGACGCCCCTGCTTATTTCAGAAAGACAAAAGTTACAACAGCGTGGCTTCGTAAAAAAAAAGAGTGCGGGTACTTTCCTGTCCCGCCTGCAGTCCAGACCTGTCTCCCATCGAAAATGTGTGGCGCATTATGAAGCGTAAAATACGACAGCGGAGACCCCGGACTGTTGAACGACTGAAGCTCTACATAAAACAAGAATGGGAAAGAATTCCACTTTCAAAGCTTCAACAATTACTTTCCTTAGTTCCCAAACGCTTATTGAGTGTTGTTAAAAGAAAAGGTGATGTAACACAGTGGTGAACATGCCCTTTCCCAACTACTTTGGCACGTGTTGCAGCCATGAAATTCTAAGTCAATGATTATTTGCAAAAGAAAAAAAGTTTATGAGTTTGAACTTCAAATATCTTGTCTTTGTAGTGCATTCAATTGAATATGGGTTGAAAAGGATTTGCAAATCATTGTATTCCGTTTATATTTACATCTAACACAATTTCTCAACTCATGTGGAAACGGGGTTTGTGTATATATATATATATATATATATATATATATATATATATATATATATATATATATATATATATATATATATATATACATATATATATATATATATATATGACAAATTTCAAGCAAAATCTATCCAATTTGCAATACCGCGTACTTGACCACCTTTCCTCAGTTCAACGCCAGGTCCTAAAGCGTTCCCCAGCGTGACTCCTTTAAAAACAGCTTCAAAATGTGCACAACCACCTACTGCTTAATGTTGACTGCCTGCTGCTTAATGTTGACTGCCTTGCTTGAATAAACAGGACATGATTGCATGGATTTTGTGAAGACTCTTCTTCGGCATTGTAATGCCGGTGTGGTTTTCCCGTGGATGCGTCGAAGCAGAACACAGCATAGGTAAGATAAAGGGTATTTAATAACAAAAGTCTATGAACAAAAATACTGGTGTAAAGAGAAAAAGTAAACAAAAGACGCTAGCGTGAAAGCTAGGATAAAACAAGGAAAACTAGAACTTGGTACGAGGACACAAAAGAGTAAACAAAACATTTAGCATGAAAGCTAGACAATAAAGTGGCTTGGCGTGAGAGCTAGCGAGAAAATACATACAAATGATGAGAGTCGTCACTGATGCGCGTGGGCAAATTAGGATCCGAGAATGAGTAAACAGAAAAGGTGAGCTTAAATAGGAGGGTGAAAATTAGTAGCAGGTGTGCGGGGCGAGACTAACAGGTGGACTGATGTGTAACCATAGTGATGGACAAAAACAGGAAATAAACGGGTCAGACTGAGAATGAAAAAAACAAACACGTGAAGATCTGAGCAGCAGATCGCAACAGTATTCCCCCCCAACAAAAGACAGATACCAGATGTCTTAAAAAACAAACAAAAACTTGAACCCCCTCCCCAAAACCAGAAAGTTCACAAACGAAGGGAGGGCGGAGGGAGGCCACGGTGGAGGGTCGCCAGATCGCATGTCCCCGAATCCACCGAGGACACATCATGTGGCGGCGGCGGGTGGAACGCTGCTGCCGAAAAAGTTTTGGCGGGCGACCTCGAAAAGGCCACATTAGTGGCCGCCTCGCAGGATGAGGTGCCCGGCGAGGCGGACGACCCGGGCACGGCCACATCCGTGGCCGACATGGAGGAGGGAGTGTCTGGCGAGGAGGATGACCTCGCAGAGGCCACGCCCGTGATCGACGTGGTGGACGACGCCTCAGCACCGAAATCCCAGCAGGCTTGGAAGCAGCAGACGAGGGTGCGGGGACTGCAGCCAAAGCAGGCCCGAGTGCAGCTGGCGAGGATGATGCGGGTGCTGCAGGAGTCGTCGGAGGCGGCCTGGGAGCCGCAGGAGTCGTCGGAGGCGGCCTGGGAGCCGCAGGAGTCGTCGGAGGCGGCCTGGGAGCCGCAGGAGTCGTCGGAGGCGGCCTGGGAGCCGCAGGAGTCGTCGGAGGCGGCCTGGGAGCCGCAGGAGTCGTCGGAGGCGGCCTGGGAGCCGCAGGAGTCGTCGTCGACGCTGGTGTGGGCTCCAGCCCCGTCGTCGGCGGTGCTTGGCGGCGCGGAGCTGGCACCGGTGCTTGGCGGCGCGGAGCTGGCACCGGTGCTTGGCGGCGCGGAGCTGGCACCGGTACCTGTCGTGGTGCTGGTACCGGAGTGGGCTCCAGCTTAGGAACTGGTGCTAGAGTGGGCTCCAGCCTTGGAGTTAGTGCTGGCGTGAGAACCAGTTTAGAGTCATGTGCTGGTGTGAGAACCGGACTGGGAGCAGGTGTCGGCTTCAGCCGAGGAGCAGGTGTCGGCTTCAGCCGAGGAGCAGGTGTCGGCTTCAGCCGAGGAGCAGGTGTCGGCTTCAGCCGAGGAGCAGGCACAGGGGTCTGCCGAGGAGAACTAGGGGACTGGCTGTGAGCAGGACTAGGACTATGATGAGTGATAAGACAAACACTAGGACTCGGGCAAGGACTTGAGAGAGGACCAGGACTTACAATCACACTAGTGCTTTGAGAAGGGCTTGGGCAATGACCAGGACTTACAGTCATACCAGGGCTTGGGCAAGAACTAGGACAAACGGTCAAACTAGGGCTTGGGCAAGGACTGGGACTAACAATCAAACTGGTGCTCGGGCAAGGACTAGGACAAAGACTAGGACTTACAGTAACACTGGGGCTCGGACAAGAACTTGGGTAAGGACTAGGGTTCGGACTAAGACCACGAGGGGAATCAGTACTAATATTACAAAGGCAAGAAACAAGACTCGGGACCGGACTCGAAACAGGACTCGGACTACGGATCAGTCTACGAGTGGAACTAGGACTACGACGACGACGAGAAAGACTAGGACTACAACTAGAATCAGAACGGAAACTCGGACCAGGACTTGGACTACGACTCAGTCTACAAGTCGGTCTACGAGTAGGACTAGAGCATGGGCTACGAAGAAGGCTGGGACTCGAACTCTGAGAGAGACTGTGACTAAAACTAGAACTAGGGCACGGACGGAACACAGGTGGAGGAGGTCTAAGAGGGCGTGACTTGACCGGGGAGAACACCGGTGGAGGAGGTCTAGGAGGCCGTAGTGGCTTAACAGGTTTAACAGGGGTGAACACCGGTGGTGGAGGTCTAGGAGGCTTTTGTTTAGCAGTTTTAAGAACAGGTAGCGTCTGCCCTACCTCCGCAACACAGCTATAGGCCATAGCCCCCCCCTCCAGACGGGAATCCCAGACCCGTTCCCTGTGGTCAGGGACTGACCATAAGGGAGGGTGGTGGGAAGTTGGGGGGCGGGCAGACCCCTCCCCTCTATATTGTCCAGAGTGTCCCTTTGAAAAGGGAGAAAAAACCTTGGACTTGGGCAGAGAATGAGGTTTAAACGGTGGGTTAGAAGAAAAACTAGGTGACTGAGGTTGACTAGAATAATAAGAAAAAATATCCTGATACTTTTGTATATTATTATTAATGTTATTGTCATTTGAAAATGGCTGAGAAAACGAATCTTCCCCCAAAAATTCCTTGTTGATGACGTCATCATCGGAGGACGGGCTTGCGTTACCGGGGGGCGTCGACGAAATGACGTCATCTGCGCGGGACACAAGTTGGGAATTTGCCCAGTCGGTAAAACTGTTAGCAAAGTGTGTTATTGGGTCCCCAAACAATGGTGTAGGGGTCTTGTGTGCTGACTGTAGATTGCTGTGTTCGTGAGGAGGGAGACATGGAGTGGGCAAGTCTCTGTCGCCCGACGAAGCCATACTTCGCGGCTTCCGCCTACGCGGACGAGCGCGAGCGCTGCGGGAGGGAAACTCACCGCTCCCGGAAGCATCGATCGGAACCAGTTTTCCCTCCAGGTCCCACATCATGCTTTCGTCTGGATTGCATCGGAGAGTTTCAGCCTCCATCGCTCGGAATACCCTCCATGTGCCTTCGTCGAAGGTCTCCTCGTGGTTGCCAGACGCGGAAAAACTTCTTAATGCTCGGATCCTACTGTGAAGACTCTTCTTCGGCATTGTAATGCCGGTGTGGTTTTCCCGTGGATGCGTCGAAGCAGAACACAGCATAGGTAAGATAAAGGGTATTTAATAACAAAAGTCTATGAACAAAAATACTGGTGTAAAGAGAAAAAGTAAACAAAAGACGCTAGCGTGAAAGCTAGGATAAAACAAGGAAAACTAGAACTTGGTACGAGGACACAAAAGAGTAAACAAAACATTTAGCATGAAAGCTAGACAATAAAGTGGCTTGGCGTGAGAGCTAGCGAGAAAATACATACAAATGATGAGAGTCGTCACTGATGCGCGTGGGCAAATTAGGATCCGAGAATGAGTAAACAGAAAAGGTGAGCTTAAATAGGAGGGTGAAAATTAGTAGCAGGTGTGCGGGGCGAGACTAACAGGTGGACTGATGTGTAACCATAGTGATGGACAAAAACAGGAAATAAACGGGTCAGACTGAGAATGAAAAAAACAAACACGTGAAGATCTGAGCAGCAGATCGCAACAGATTTTCAACTAATGTTCGACTATTCCTTTGTGAATACTTTGGATTTTGTATTTACTGTGCATTTCCTTAATAACCTTCAATACCATGGGAATGCCAGTGCACAGTTCCTTATTATTTGCGTATGAGTGTCTGGTGAAGGTGCTTGCAGCCTGCAAAACATCTGTGAGGATCAGAAAACAAGGAACACTTTGGAGCAAACCTGACAGATGTCATGTTTATGGAGAAAGAATGAACAGTCAGAGGTTTGTGGGACACCATTCTTTCTTTGAAAAGCACTACTCACTACGGTACCTTCAGTCAAAGTAATAACATGTAAAAATAAATGTATCAAATAAAATCAAAATGTTCACATGCTTAAGTGATCTTAGAATCACATAATATCTTAATCTTAATTATGATGAATGTCTACGGTGCTTTATAAAAGCTACACACACTTGTTTAAAAAAGTATGTCAACCCTTTGGGGTGGCTTGGATTTCTGCATAACTTGTTCATAGAATGTGTTCTAATATTTATTTAAGTCTCAACCATAGACAAACACTTTGCTTTAACTAATACTACATACAAGAAAGCGATTATTTGTTTTTTTATTGAACACAACATGTAATAAACACAGTGCAGGATGTAAAAAATATGGGAATCCTTGGATCTAATAAGTGGTTGACCCTCTTTTGGCAGCAATAACCTCAACCATGTTGCGATCCGCTGCTCAGATCGTTCTATGTTGTAGTTTTGATTTTTTTCTGTATCACATTTTGTAGTGCGATTCTTTAGTTCCAGTTTTTTGTCTGTTTCCATAGCAACGTATTATTTTAACCTGCCGTGGTTTCAAGACACACACCTGTTCCACAATCACCATTCGTTATAAGCCAGCCTTTTCTGTTCTCTCATTGTCGGACTCTAATTTTCTCACACGCAACAGTTGAAGACTATTTGGTATGTTTATTCTCGCTAGCTTATACGCTACGCCTCTGTTCTCTTCTAGCTCTCATGCTAATGGTTTTGTTTTCCCTTTGTGTGCCTTTGTGCCAAGTTTTAGTTGTTTCTATTTGTTTTCTCTAGCTCTCACACTATCTCCCTGTTTGCCTTTTCTGCTTAGCTCCAGTATTTTTGTTCCTATCTTCTTTTGTTAAATAAACCTTGTATCTTACCTTACGCTGTGTTTCATGCCGACGCATCCCTGAAAAACAAACTCGGCATCGCCATGTCACCAAATCTTCACAAACCAAACATTTCCTGTAGTTGCAGATCAGACCCGAACAACGGTCTGAATGAAGTCTGAAAACCGTTTCAATGCAGCAATATGGGATGTCTGGTGTGAATCGCTCTCGAGGTCATACCACAGCATGTCAATCGTGTTGAGGTCAGGACTCTGACTGGACTGCTCCAGAAGGTGTATTTTCTTCTGTTGAAGCCACTCTGTTGTTGATTGACTTCTATGCTTGTCCTGTTGCATCACCCGTCCTCTGTTGAGCTTCAGTTGGCGCACAGATGGTTTTAAGTTTTCTTGCAAAATGTCTTGCTTCAATTGGGAATGGATTTTTCTGTCAATGACAACAATCCGTCAAGGCTCCAAGGCTGCAAAGCAACCCCAAACTATGATGCCACCTCCACCATATTTCACAGTTGGGATGAGGTTTTGAGGTCAGTGTGCTGTGCCTTTTTTCCTGCACACATAGCGTTGTATGTTCCTTTCAAACAATATCTGTCCAAATAATATTTTGATAGTAGTGCTGTGGAACATCCAGGTGCTCCTTTGCAAACTCCCAATGTGCTGCAATGTTGTTCTTTGACAGCCGTGGCTTCCTCTGTGGTGTCCTCACATAAACTCCAGTCTTGTTTAATATTTTCCTTATTGTTGATTAGTCACCAAAAAAGTTAGCATGTACCAAAGAATTGTGTAGGTCTTTAGCTGACACTCTTGGACTATTTTTCCACGCTGTGCTCTCACAGTCATCTTTACAGGTGTGTAGCAATAGTGCTGAACTTTCTCCATTTGTAGACACATGAACATCAAGGCTTTCAGAGATACTTTTGTATCCCTTCCAGCTTCAACAATTCTTGATTTTAGGTTTTCATTGAGCGCTTTTGTGAAAAGCAACTGTTCACGTCAGGCAATACCTGTTGAGAACAGCACATTTATATTGGTGTGTGTTTTTATCGGGCAGGGCATCTTTAAAGGGGAACATTATCACCAGACCAATGTAAGCTTCAATATATACCTTGATGTTGCAGAAAAAAGACCATATGTTTTTTAACCAATTTCCGAACTCTAAAAGGGTGAATTTGGAGATTTAAACGGCTTTCAATTGTTCGCTGTTGGAGCGATGACCTTTCACCCGTGACGTTACAATGGGAAGCAATCCACCTTTTTCTCAAACACATTACACACACATTTCAAATCAGCTCTGTTATTTTCCGTTTTTTTCGACTGTTTTCCGTACCTTGGAGACATCATGCGTCGTCGGTGTGTTGTCGGAGGGTGTAACAACACGATCAGGGACGGATTCAAGTTGTCTTACGTGGCGTGTGCATCGATTAGCACGGTATGCTAATCGATGCTAACATGGCAGAAATGGCAAGAATGTGTGGATATCGTGCGACACTCAAAGCAGATGAATTTCCAAAGATAAAGTCAACGAAATCACAAAGGTGAGTTTTGTTGATGTTATTGACTTATGTGCTAATCAGACATATTTGGTCACGGCCTGACTGCCAGCTAATCGATGCTAACATGCTACTTAGGCTAGCTGTATGTACATTTGTAGCTATATTTGCATCCAACCTTTCCCTCCACCAACATGTAATGCCAAACAAACACATACCAATCGACGGATTTAAGTTGCTCCAGTGGTCAAAAGATGCAATCGTTGGTTAGAAGGCGATCGCCGGATAGCTTCAATAGCTATTCGCTCAATAGCTTCAGTTTCTTCTTCAATTTCGTTTTCGCTATCTGCCTCCACACTCCAAACATCCGTTTCAATACAGGCGTAATCTGTTGAATCGCTTAAACCGCTGTAATCCGCTGTAATCCGAGTCTGAATCCGAGCTAATGTCGCTCTATCTTGCTGTTCTATCCGCCACGTTTGTGACGTCACAGGAAAATGGACGGGTGGATTTACAGATAGCGAAAATCAGGCACTTTAAAGCCTTTTTTCGGGATATTCCATGATGGGTAAAATTTTGAAAAAAACTTTGAAAAATTAAATAAGTCAATGGGAACTGATTTTTATTGGTTTCAACCCTTCTGAAATTGTGATAATGTTCCCCGTTAAGCAACACCTGTAATCTCATCACATTGGTTGGACTCCAGGCTGGCGACGACGGGCTCCATTTGACTCTTGGAGAAGTCATTAGCTGAGGGGTTCACATACATTTTCCTGCCCGCTCTGTGAATATTTACATGTTGTGTTGAATAGAAAACCAAAGCATCAATTTCTTGTGTGCGGTATCAGGAATGTTTAGGAATGTTTTCAGTAAAAAGTAAAGACATCTTTTTTTTGAGCGGTATTAGTTTAGGCAGACTATGTTTGTCTGTTTTTGTGTTTTTGCTGAAGAGCAGAACACATGTTATGTCCAATTTATGCAGAAATCCAAGTAATCCCAAATGGTTCACATACTTTTTCTTTTCAAGTGTTTGTCTTTGGTCAATTGCAGAAAATGTCCATGTGGAGGGTGATTAGAGTGCTGAGTGTGCAGGAGGAGCTGCTTACCTTCCTTTCATTAGGTACAAACACACTCCACAATGCTTTACCATGACAAGGCGCAGGCACTAATGCACCCCCCAGGAACTAATTATTTGGGCTGTTTGTTCCCATCCCTGCATGCGCAGAAAGAAGGCGGAGCACAAAGAAGAGAGGCCTGCAAGAGAGATAAAAGAAGGGGTCAGCAAAGGTCTGCAGGTCCACATGTTCTTGGTGGGTGTTCACATGGCTGAAAGGGGAGGAAAAAGTTCATGTATTTTCAGAAAAGCAAAATGAACACTCCCATGTGTCCTGTGACAAAGCCAAAACACACTGAAGTGAAGTATGCACGGCCAACACTTAGCAGCACAGAAACGCACGCACACACACACACACACACACACACACAGACACACACACGGGAAGAATTTGTCTGCATTCCACCTCTAGAAACATAAGCTGCGTATGAAAAAGGCACGTCTGCACTATTCAACCTGACATATGATGCTTTTGTCAGCTGCTGTTCATTCATATTTCCATGTGAGGAGAACCCGCCCCCAAACATAGAAATATGTGTGCTGCTTGAAAATAATAAAAGGCCAAAAAACAACAACATAACATTCAATGACTTTGGTAAAAACACAGCCAAGGAAAAAATTGAAGGCATGCAGTGGTGTCGCCCCCTGCTGGGGAAAAAGGCAGAGTGCTTCTTAAAAAGTCTACATCTACAATGTGATTGTCTGTTTTTCATGTGAAGTATAAAATGCCCATAACAATATTCATAAAATGGAATGTGTGTGGTGTTTTATCATAATCTTTGTGGACGCTATTGCCCTTACGAAAATAATAACAAAAAACAAAAAAATGTGTGCTTTATCAGAAAGTTATTCCTTTTATAATGTGTATCAAGATGGGAGTCGATTTCGATTTTGATTATGGCTTCTCACGATCATGAAAATATATTTAAAAAAAACAATTAACGGCGTGCAATGTGCATGTGAATTCCTGAGCATGGAGAGGAGAGAATAAGTGTAAACAGAGCACATCTACTAGAAGTTTGGGACCATGGTTACTAGAGTTGCGCGGATAGGCAAGTATATCATCCGCAACCGCATCACCAAAGTCGTCATCCACCCGCCGTCCACCCGAACCAACATTTTATCAGGACCGTACCAGCCCGCCAAAATACATCAGAGGTCGGCCGCCTTTACCACTCACAGAAATATTTAAACCTATTTCACAGAGGTATGAAGTCAATTGGAGCCGCTAACGTTCTCGCAACTACCCAATAGCGTTCATCCTGATGACAAGATAAGGGCGTGCTGTGAGCTATTCCCTTAGACACCTTCAACAACATGTACAAACCGATTGTTACTCCGGCAACATGTGTGCAGCTTCCGTAATTACACGTACAAGATTGAAAGGCATACTGGGTGATACAGAGTACACTGATGGCTGTAATATAAACAACTTTAACACTTAGTAATATGCGCCACGCTGTGAAGCCACACAATACAAGCTTGACAAACACATTTCGGGAGAACATCCTCACAGTAAGACAACATAAACGCAACACAACAAAAACCCACAATCCTTTGTATCCGTGACACTTCCTGAATATATTTTACACCCCGCGCATATTACTAAGAGTGTTGAAATTGTTCATATCACAACCATTAGTGTACTCTGTGTCACCCAGTATGCCTTGCAGTCGTGTGAGTGTTGCCTCGGAAGCTACACACAACATGATGCTGGACTGACAAACAGATCATACATGTTGTAGAAGGCGACAAAGCCAATGGCTTCATAGCACGCCCTAATACTTATTATCTGGGTGACTGCCGGCAGGCATTGAAGAGAATAATAGCGTCTCCTATTGTCATCTTTGCTTGATGACACGGGTCTTAAATGGCTCTTTGAATGGCAAAGGATACCGATCCCAGAACCATGTATATCAAATATTTCCCACCCGGATATAATTAAAACCAATTTTTTCGTCATGTCAACTGCCCGACCCGCGGTTTATCCGTGGACTCCGCGGATGAGACCGCAAACCGCGCATCTCTAATGGTTACTACTTTTTGACACAGCGCTAGTATGCCACACCAATAATCACTCAACTCAACAAACAAGTGAGGCCTTGGGATTCCCGCCTTTACCTAACTGCAGACAAAGTCACATATATGGCCAATAAAACGTAATCTGCTGCTGAATGCAGAATATCAGGGAAATTGACATTCAATTAAAGGCCTACTGAAACCCACTACTACCGACCACGCAGTCTGATAACTATGACCTGATATGACCTGATAACTATCAGACTGCGTGGTCATATATATCAATGATGAAATATTAACATTGCAACACATGCCAATACGGCCTTTTTAGTTGACTAAATTGCAATTATAAATTTCCCGCGAAGTGTCGTGTTGAAAACGTCACGGTATGATGACTTGTATGATGACGCGTGCGTTTGACGTCTCGGGTTGCAGCCCGATCCAAGCTATAAGTAGTCTGCTTTAATCGCATAATTAAACAGTATTCTGGACATCCGTGTTGCTGAATCTTTCGCAACTTGTTCAATTAATAATGGAGAAGTCAAAGTAGAAAGATGGAGGTGGGAAGCTTTTAGCCTTTAGCCACACAAACACACGGTGTTTCCTTGTTTAAAATTCCCGGAGGTGAAGCTTTACTATGGATCAGAGCGGTCAAGCAAACATGGATCCCGACTACATGTCAACCGGCAGTTTTCGGTGAAAAAAATTGAGGTAATAAGTCGGCTCTTAGCGGATATCAGCGGAGCTTCTGTCCTGCTGCAACTTCGTGACTTCCCTCAGAGACTCTGGCGTCAAAACACCCGTGGCCACACCCCTACGACTTTCAGGTACTATTTAACTTACTAAAACATTAGCAACACAATAGGCAGATAAGGGATTTCCCAGTAGTAAATGTGTCTAAAAACATTCGAATCGCTCCCACTGCAATCGCCTTTTTTTTTTCCTAGTCCTTTGCTTTTAATTTCCTCATCCACGAATCTTTCATCCTCGCTCAAATTAAGGGGGAAATTGTCGCTTTCTCGGTCCGAATAGCTCTAGCTGCTGCTGGCTATGATTGTAAACAATGTGAGGATGTGAGGAGCCCTACAACCCGTGACGTCACACGCACATCGTCTGCTACTTTCCGTAAAGGCAAGGCTTTTTTATTAGTGACCAAAAGTTGCAAACTTTATCGCCGATGTTCTCTACTAAATCCTTTCAGCAAAAATATGGCAATATCACGAAATGATCAAGTATGACATTGAATGGACCTGCTATGTTGGGATGCCGCATGGCTGCAGTTGTGTGACCTCAAGTATGCAAAAATCCAGGAGAGCAGAAAGCAGGTAAGATGATTTTAATTTCATCAAAGTAAAAGATATAAACAGAAAGCAGTCTTGCATGGAGATGTTCCCAACATAGGTTTTAACTTCGAGCACTGAGGAGTGCTCGAGTGAAACATAAATAGACCTATGTTGATTGACAGCAGCTGAGGACCGCTGCCAATCAACGGCGAGTGTGACAAAAACAGTGCTCAGCGGAGTAAACAGGAAGTATGACAAAATAAGAGCACTGAACAGGAAATAAAGTACAAAACACGAAAAACTATCAGAAAGTAAGTGACAGATCGTTACAGGACCTCCCCCTCAAGGAACAGATACCAGATGTTCCCTGGAAAAGAAAAATGGAAAAAAATGTCCACAAAGTAAGGGAGGATGGAAGGAGGATTTGGTGGAAGGTCGCCAAACCTCGTGTCCCCGCAGCCAGCGAGGGAAAGTCAGGTGGCGACGGCGCGTAGAGCGCCGCTGGAACTGGCGGGGCGGGCGGCCACGGAACAGCCACATCATTGGCCGAAAAAGAGACGAGTGCATCCCGCGAGGAGGACGCCCAGGGCACGGCCACATCCGCGGCTGACGTGGAGGCGGGCGCGCTGAAGCAGGCCCGGAGACAGCAGACAAAGCGGCGGGGGCTGCAGCCAAAACAGATACCTCTGCAGGAGGCGGCTGAGGAGCCGATGTTGGTGCCGGCGTGGAAGCGGCAGACGTCATCAACGGCGTGGAAGCGGAAGACGTCATCGGCGGCGTGGAAGCGGAAGACGTCATCGGCGGCGTCGAAGCGGCAGACGTCATCGGCGGCGTGAAAGCGGCAGACGTCATCGGCGGCGTGAAAGCGGCAGACGTCATCGGCGGCGTGAAAGCGGCAGACGTCATCGGCGGCGTGAAAGCGGCAGACGTCATCGGCGGCGTGAAAGCGGCAGACGTCATCAACGGCGTGATTGTTGCAGATGTCATCGGCGGCGTGAAAGCGGCAGATGACGCCGGGCGAGGAGCAGCAAATGCTGGCCGAGGAATAGCGGATGCCGGCGTGACGAAGCCCGGCGTGGTGCTGCTCTTGGCGGCGTTGGAACCGTGCGTAGTGCCGGCGTTGGAGCTCGGCGTGGAGCCGGCGTTGGGGCTCGGCGTGGAGCCGGCGTTGGGGCTCGGCGTGGAGCCGGCGTTGGGGCTCGGCGTGGAGCCGGCGTTGGGGCTCGGCGTGGAGCCGGCGTTGGGGCTCGGCGTGGAGCCGGCGTTGGGGCTCGGCGTGGAGCCGGCGTTGGGGCTCGGCGTGGAGCCGGCGTTGGGGCTCGGCGTGGAGCCGGCGTTGGGGCTAGGCGTGGAGCCGGCGTTGGAGCTGTGCGAAAGCCCGCTAGGGACGTAGATGTCTCCGTGGAAGGAGACGCTGGCGGGGGTGACAGCGGTGTGTGCCTGGCTGCACCGCAGTGTATAGTGGGCCCCCCTCCACTAGGTGGCTGCCAGACACCGTTCACACATGCGGGAAAACGTGCCTGCTCGTCGGAGTCCCCCGGTGCGAAAACCAGGGACGGGCGGGAGGGGACCAGGAGGAGGGACGAAGACACGTCCCGTGCCAAGTCCCAGCAGGAGGACAAAAGCGACCTCACTGTGGGCTCCACTGGAGCTCTCGGCGAACCAAAAAAGAGAGCGGGAGCTGGCAAAAAGAGCAGCCGGGGAGCAGCCGCTGGAAGCTGCGTAGGAGCAGGGAGAAGCAGCTCAGCAGACGACGGGAAGGATGGCGGCGGCGGACGTGCCGGTCGGAGAGCCGCAGTCGGCGACGGAGCCGCAGGAGCCGCGAGACGTGAAGGAGGAGGCGGGCGCGCCGGTCGGTGAGCCGTAGCCGGCAGCGTTGCCGAGAGGAAGGATGGCGGCGGAGGACGCGCCGGTCGGAGAGCCGTAGCCGGTAGCGTTGCCGCGGGAGCCGCGAGGCATGCAGGAAGTGGCGGACGTGCTGGTCGGAGAGCCGTAGCCAGCCGTTGAGCCGAGAGGAAAGATGGCGGCGGGGGACGCGCCGGTCGGAGAGCCGAAGCCGGTGGCGTTGCCGCGGGGAGAGGGTCCGCGTCTGTAGGCTGGGACCGCACAAACCTGGCCTTCAAGTCCTCCAGGAATTGTGCGGTCCAGAACGTCGGCTGAGGATTGCCGACAGGGATTCTCGCGAGGTCACAATTTTCTGGCTCGAAGTTACTGTTGGGATGCCGCATGGCTGCAGTTGTGTGACCTCAAGTATGCAAAAATCCAGGAGAGCAGAAAGCAGGTAAGATGATTTTAATTTCATCAAAGTAAAAGATATAAACAGAAAGCAGTCTTGCATGGAGATGTTCCCAACATAGGTTTTAACTTCGAGCACTGAGGAGTGCTCGAGTGAAACATAAATAGACCTATGTTGATTGACAGCAGCTGAGGACCGCTGCCAATCAACGGCGAGTGTGACAAAAACAGTGCTCAGCGGAGTAAACAGGAAGTATGACAAAATAAGAGCACTGAACAGGAAATAAAGTACAAAACACGAAAAACTATCAGAAAGTAAGTGACAGATCGTTACATGCTATCCCCGTTTAAATAAGAAAATCTCATTTCAGTAGGCCTTTAAGTGAAATGTTGTCATTGTGAGGAGAAGGAACATTTGTTTGGGAAAATAATGTGTTTGGTAGCACTCATTCATCCTCATCCCGAACTAAAGATAGCAATTTGAAACAGCAACTAAAATAAGAAGTTAAAACTAGCAAGAACAGTCCATACATCCACAACACAACTGTTGTGTTGTTGTGTACAAAATCATGGACGTAACGTCAATGTACAAACAATCATACACCCACAACACATCACATCTGCTGTGTTGTTGTGAACGACGTCATGGACGTAACCAAATTTCCCACCAATTTTTCATACGTGTGAGCAAACGCCAAAACTCCTTTGAGCGACGGCAGACGTGCACACTGTTGTGCGCTTATCTTTTTATTCGATTTTGTGCGAGGTCTAGATTTGCCGTGAGCACCGTGCAATTGCACAGGCGCGTACCTTAAAGCAGTGTTTTTCAACCACTGTGGCGGGGCACACTAGAGATAGTGTCTGGTGTGCCGTGGGAAATTACGCAACTTCACCTAATTGATCCAAAAAATATATTTGGCAAATCAATAATTATAATCTGCAAATAATGTGCCGTTGCTTAGTGTGTGTGCTGTGTAGAACTCGGCAGGGTAACCACATAATACTCCACGTCAGTAGGTGGCAGCTGGTAGTTAATTGCTTTGTAAAAGACTGAATGTGTCGGGTTTGTTGTGATCCCAATATGCAGACCACAGCGGGAGGCAGAGTGCAGGTAAAAAGGTATGTAATGCGTAAACCTAAATTGAACAAAAGGAAAAGGCAATGGCCGTGCAAAGCGAAAGTAAAACTGCATGGCTACAAAGTAAACAGAAACAAAATGCTGGACGACAGCAAAAACTTACGGCGTCCACAAAGTACATCCATAAATGACGCGACAATCAACAAAGTCCACACAAGGAAGGATGGCAACAACTTCAATAGTCTTGCTTGCTAACAAGAGGCAGGTGCGGTGAATAGCGCTCAAAAGGAAGACATGAAACTGCTACAGGAAAACACCTACAAAACAGGAAGGGCCACCAAAATGACATCGCAAGACAAGAACTAAAGCACTACACACAGGAAAACACTAACAAACTCAAAATAAGTCATGACGACCTGGTGGAGTTTCACTTTTGAAAGTTTTCTGCTGGTGGTGTGCTTCTGTATTTTTTTATGAAAAAAATGTGCCTTGCCTCAAAAAAAGTTGAAAAACACTGCCTTAGAGGTAACGTTGGACAAGACATCAATGTACAAACAATCATACACACACACACACAAACACACACCCACACACACAGACAGACACACACACACACACACACACACACACACACAACACATCTTATCTGTGGTGTTGTTGTGAAAGACATCATGGATGTAACATCAATGTACAAACAATCATGCACACACAACACAACTCATCTAGGGACGGCGTGGCGCGGTGGGGAGAGTGGCCGTGCGCAACCCGAGCGTCCCTGGTTCAATTCCCACCTACTACCAACCGCATCACGTCCGTTGTGTCCTGAGCAAGACACTTCACCCTTGCTCCTGATGGGTGCTGGTTGGCGCCTTGCATGGCAGCTCCCTCCATCAGTGTGTGAATGTGTGTGTGAATGGGTAAATGTGGAAGTAGTGTCAAAGCGCTTTGAGTACCTTGAAGGTAGAAAAGCGCTATACAAGTACAACCCATTTATCATTTATTTGTTGTGTTGTTGTGAACAACATCATGGATGCAACATCAATTTACAAACAATCATACGCACACAACACAACTCATCTTTTGTGTTGTTGTGAACGACATCATGGATGTAACATCAATGTACAAAAAATCATAAACACACAACACAACTCATCTTTTGTGTTGTTGTGAACGACATCATGGATGTAACATCAATGTACAAACAATCATACACACAGAACATAACTCATCTGTTGTGTTGTTGTGAACAACATCATGGATGTAACATCACTGTACAAACAATCACACACACAACACAACTCATCTGTTGTGTTGTTGTGAATGACATCATGGATGTAACATCAATGTACAAACAATCATACACACACAACACAACTCATCTGTTGTGTTGTTGTGAACGACATCATGATGCAACATCAATTTACAAACAATCATACACACACAACACAACTCATCTGCTGTGTTGTTGTGAACGACATCATGGATGTAACATCAATGTACAAACACCACATCTCCTCTGCTTCTGTTGTGAACGACATCATGGATGTAACATCACTGTACAAACAATCATACACACACACAACACAACTCATCTGTTGTGTTGTTGTGAACGACATCATGGATGTAACATCACTGTACAAACAATCATACACACACAACACATTTCATCTGTTGTGTTGTTGTGAACAACATCATGGATGTAACATCAATGTACAAACAATCATACACACACAACACAACTCATCTGTTGTGTTGTTGTGAACGACATCATGGATGTAACATCAATGTACAAACAATTATGCACACACAACACAACTCATCTGTTGTGTTGTTGTGAACGACATCATGGATGTAACATCAATGTACAAAAAAATCATACACACAACACAACTCATCTGTTGTGTTGTTGTGAACGACATCATGGATGTAACATCAATGTACAAACAATCATGCACACACAACACAACTCATCTGTTGTGTTGTTGTGTACGAGATCATGGATGTAACATCAATGTACAAACAATCATGCACACACAACACATCTCATCTGCTTCTGTTGTGAACGACATCATGGATGTAACATCACTGTACAAACAATCATACACATAACACAACTCATCTGTTGTGTTATTGTGAACGACATCATGGATGTAACATCACTGTACAAACAATCATACACACACAACACAACTCATCTGTTGTGTTGTTGTGAACGACATCATGGATGTAACATCACTGTACAATCATACACACACAACACAACTCATCTGTTGTGCTGTTGTGAACGACATCATGGATGTAACATCACTGTACAAACAATCACACACACACATCACAACTCATCTGTTGTGTTGTTGTGAACATCATGGATGTAACATCAATTTATAAACAATCATACACACACAAAACAACTCATCTGCTGTGTTGTTGTGAACAACATCATGCATCCAACATCAATCTACAAACAATCATACACACACAACACAACTCATCTGTTGTGTTGTTGTGAACGACATCATGGATGTAACATCAATGTACAAACAATCATACACACACAAAACAACTCATCTGCTGTGTTGTTGTGAACAACATCATGGATGCAACATCAATTTACAAACAATCATACACACACAACACATCTCATCTGTGGTGTTCTTGTGAAAGACATTATGGATGTAACATCAATGTACAAACAATCATACACACACACAACACAACTCATCTGTTGTGTTGTTGTGAACGACATCATGGATGTAACATCACTGTACAAACAATCATACACACACAACACATTTCATTTGTTGTGTTGTTGTGAACAACATCATGGATGTAACATCAATGTACAAACAATCATACACACACAACACAACTCATCTGTTGTGTTGTTGTGAACGACATCATGGATGTAAAATCAATGTACAAACAATCATACACACACAACACAACTCATCTGTTGTGTTGTTGTGAACAACATCATTGATGTAACATCAATGTACAAACAATTATGCACACACAACAAAACTCATCTGTTGTGTTGTTGTCAACGACATCATGGATGTAACATCAATGTACAAAAAATCATACACACACAACACAACTCATCTGTTGTGTTGTTGTGAACGACATCATGGATGTAACATCAATGTACAAACAATCATGCACACACAACACAACTCATCTGTTGTGTTGTTGTGTACGACATCATGGATGTAACATCAATGTACAAACAATCATGCACACACAACACATCTCATCTGCTTCTGTTGTGAACGACATCATGGATGTAACATCACTGTACAAACAATCATACACACACAACACAACTCATCTGTTGTGTTGTTGTGAACGACATCATGGATGAAACATCAATTTACAAACAATCATACACACACAACACAACTGTACAAACAATCATACACACAAACAACTCATCTGTTGTGTTGTTGTGAACAACATCATGGATGCAACATCATTTTACAAACAATCATACACACACACAACACATCTCATCTGTGGTGTTGTTGTGAAAGACATTATGGATGTAACACCACTGTACAAACAATCATGCACACAACACAACTCATGCTGTTTTGTTGTTAACGACATCATGGATGTAACATCACTGTACAAACAACCATGCACACTCAACACAACTCATCTGTTGTGTTGTTGTGAACGATATCATGGATGTAACAATGTACAAACAATCATGCACACACACACACACAACGCATCTCATCCGTGGTGTTGTTGTGAACGACATCATGGATGTAACATCAATGTACAAACAATCATACACACACAACACAAATCTTCTGCTGTGTTGTTGTGAACAACATCATGGATGCAACATCAATTTACAAACAATCATACGCACACAACACAACTCATCTTTTGTGTTGTTGTGAACGACATCATGGATGTAACATCAATGTACAAAAAATCATAAACACACAACACAACTCATCTTTTGTGTTGTTGTGAACGACATCATGGATGTAACATCAATGTACAAACAATCATACACACAGAACATAACTCATCTGTTGTGTTGTTGTGAACAACATCATGGATGTAACATCACTGTACAAACAATCACACACACAACACAACTCATCTGTTGTGTTGTTGTGAATGACATCATGGATGTAACATCAATGTACAAACAATCATACACACACAACACAACTCATCTGTTGTGTTGTTGTGAACGACATCATGATGCAACATCAATTTACAAACAATCATACACACACAACACAACTCATCTGCTGTGTTGTTGTGAACGACATCATGGATGTAACATCAATGTACAAACACCACATCTCCTCTGCTTCTGTTGTGAACGACATCATGGATGTAACATCACTGTACAAACAATCATACACACACACAACACAACTCATCTGTTGTGTTGTTGTGAACGACATCATGGATGTAACATCACTGTACAAACAATCATACACACACAACACATTTCATCTGTTGTGTTGTTGTGAACAACATCATGGATGTAACATCAATATACAAACAATCATACACACACAACACAACTCATCTGTTGTGTTGTTGTGAACGACATCATGGATGTAACATCAATGTACAAACAATTATGCACACACAACACAACTCATCTGTTGTGTTGTTGTGAACGACATCATGGATGTAACATCAATGTACAAAAAAATCATACACACAACACAACTCATCTGTTGTGTTGTTGTGAACGACATCATGGATGTAACATCAATGTACAAACAATCATGCACACACAACACAACTCATCTGTTGTGTTGTTGTGTACGAGATCATGGATGTAACATCAATGTACAAACAATCATGCACACACAACACATCTCATCTGCTTCTGTTGTGAACGACATCATGGATGTAACATCACTGTACAAACAATCATACACATAACACAACTCATCTGTTGTGTTATTGTGAACGACATCATGGATGTAACATCACTGTACAAACAATCATACACACACAACACAACTCATCTGTTGTGTTGTTGTGAACGACATCATGGATGTAACATCACTGTACAATCATACACACACAACACAACTCATCTGTTGTGCTGTTGTGAACGACATCATGGATGTAACATCACTGTACAAACAATCACACACACACATCACAACTCATCTGTTGTGTTGTTGTGAACATCATGGATGTAACATCAATTTATAAACAATCATACACACACAAAACAACTCATCTGCTGTGTTGTTGTGAACAACATCATGCATCCAACATCAATCTACAAACAATCATACACACACAACACAACTCATCTGTTGTGTTGTTGTGAACGACATCATGGATGTAACATCAATGTACAAACAATCATACACACACAAAACAACTCATCTGCTGTGTTGTTGTGAACAACATCATGGATGCAACATCAATTTACAAACAATCATACACACACAACACATCTCATCTGTGGTGTTCTTGTGAAAGACATTATGGATGTAACATCAATGTACAAACAATCATACACACACACAACACAACTCATCTGTTGTGTTGTTGTGAACGACATCATGGATGTAACATCACTGTACAAACAATCATACACACACAACACATTTCATCTGTTGTGTTGTTGTGAACAACATCATGGATGTAACATCAATGTACAAACAATCATACACACACAACACAACTCATCTGTTGTGTTGTTGTGAACGACATCATGGATGTAAAATCAATGTACAAACAATCATACACACACAACACAACTCATCTGTTGTGTTGTTGTGAACAACATCATTGATGTAACATCAATGTACAAACAATTATGCACACACAACAAAACTCATCTGTTGTGTTGTTGTCAACGACATCATGGATGTAACATCAATGTACAAAAAATCATACACACACAACACAACTCATCTGTTGTGTTGTTGTGAACGACATCATGGATGTAACATCAATGTACAAACAATCATGCACACACAACACAACTCATCTGTTGTGTTGTTGTGTACGACATCATGGATGTAACATCAATGTACAAACAATCATGCACACACAACACATCTCATCTGCTTCTGTTGTGAACGACATCATGGATGTAACATCACTGTACAAACAATCATACACACACAACACAACTCATCTGTTGTGTTGTTGTGAACGACATCATGGATGCAACATCAATTTACAAACAATCATACACACACAACACAACTGTACAAACAATCATACACACAAACAACTCATCTGTTGTGTTGTTGTGAACAACATCATGGATGCAACATCATTTTACAAACAATCATACACACACACAACACATCTCATCTGTGGTGTTGTTGTGAAAGACATTATGGATGTAACACCACTGTACAAACAATCATGCACACAACACAACTCATGCTGTTTTGTTGTTAACGACATCATGGATGTAACATCACTGTACAAACAATCATGCACACTCAACACAACTCATCTGTTGTGTTGTTGTGAACGATATCATGGATGTAACAATGTACAAACAATCATGCACACACACACACACAACGCATCTCATCCGTGGTGTTGTTGTGAACGACATCATGGATGTAACATCAATGTACAAACAATCATACACACACAACACAAATCTTCTGTTGTGTTGTTGTGAACAACATCATGGATGCAACATCAATTTACAAACAATCATACGCACACAACACAACTCATCTTTTGTGTTGTTGTGAACGACATCATGGATGTAACATCAATGTACAAAAAATCATAAACACACAACACAACTCATCTTTTGTGTTGTTGTGAACGACATCATGGATGTAACATCAATGTACAAACAATCATACACACAGAACATAACTCATCTGTTGTGTTGTTGTGAACAACATCATGGATGTAACATCACTGTACAAACAATCACACACACAACACAACTCATCTGTTGTGTTGTTGTGAATGACATCATGGATGTAACATCAATGTACAAACAATCATACACACACAACACAACTCATCTGTTGTGTTGTTGTGAACGACATCATGATGCAACATCAATTTACAAACAATCATACACACACAACACAACTCATCTGCTGTGTTGTTGTGAACGACATCATGGATGTAACATCAATGTACAAACACCACATCTCCTCTGCTTCTGTTGTGAACGACATCATGGATGTAACATCACTGTACAAACAATCATACACACACACAACACAACTCATCTGTTGTGTTGTTGTGAACGACATCATGGATGTAACATCACTGTACAAACAATCATACACACACAACACATTTCATCTGTTGTGTTGTTGTGAACAACATCATGGATGTAACATCAATATACAAACAATCATACACACACAACACAACTCATCTGTTGTGTTGTTGTGAACGACATCATGGATGTAACATCAATGTACAAACAATTATGCACACACAACACAACTCATCTGTTGTGTTGTTGTGAACGACATCATGGATGTAACATCAATGTACAAAAAAATCATACACACAACACAACTCATCTGTTGTGTTGTTGTGAACGACATCATGGATGTAACATCAATGTACAAACAATCATGCACACACAACACAACTCATCTGTTGTGTTGTTGTGTACGAGATCATGGATGTAACATCAATGTACAAACAATCATGCACACACAACACATCTCATCTGCTTCTGTTGTGAACGACATCATGGATGTAACATCACTGTACAAACAATCATACACATAACACAACTCATCTGTTGTGTTATTGTGAACGACATCATGGATGTAACATCACTGTACAAACAATCATACACACACAACACAACTCATCTGTTGTGTTGTTGTGAACGACATCATGGATGTAACATCACTGTACAATCATACACACACAACACAACTCATCTGTTGTGCTGTTGTGAACGACATCATGGATGTAACATCACTGTACAAACAATCACACACACACATCACAACTCATCTGTTGTGTTGTTGTGAACATCATGGATGTAACATCAATTTATAAACAATCATACACACACAAAACAACTCATCTGCTGTGTTGTTGTGAACAACATCATGCATCCAACATCAATCTACAAACAATCATACACACACAACACAACTCATCTGTTGTGTTGTTGTGAACGACATCATGGATGTAACATCAATGTACAAACAATCATACACACACAAAACAACTCATCTGCTGTGTTGTTGTGAACAACATCATGGATGCAACATCAATTTACAAACAATCATACACACACAACACATCTCATCTGTGGTGTTCTTGTGAAAGACATTATGGATGTAACATCAATGTACAAACAATCATACACACACACAACACAACTCATCTGTTGTGTTGTTGTGAACGACATCATGGATGTAACATCACTGTACAAACAATCATACACACACAACACATTTCATCTGTTGTGTTGTTGTGAACAACATCATGGATGTAACATCAATGTACAAACAATCATACACACACAACACAACTCATCTGTTGTGTTGTTGTGAACGACATCATGGATGTAAAATCAATGTACAAACAATCATACACACACAACACAACTCATCTGTTGTGTTGTTGTGAACAACATCATTGATGTAACATCAATGTACAAACAATTATGCACACACAACAAAACTCATCTGTTGTGTTGTTGTCAACGACATCATGGATGTAACATCAATGTACAAAAAATCATACACACACAACACAACTCATCTGTTGTGTTGTTGTGAACGACATCATGGATGTAACATCAATGTACAAACAATCATGCACACACAACACAACTCATCTGTTGTGTTGTTGTGTACGACATCATGGATGTAACATCAATGTACAAACAATCATGCACACACAACACATCTCATCTGCTTCTGTTGTGAACGACATCATGGATGTAACATCACTGTACAAACAATCATACACACACAACACAACTCATCTGTTGTGTTGTTGTGAACGACATCATGGATGCAACATCAATTTACAAACAATCATACACACACAACACAACTGTACAAACAATCATACACACAAACAACTCATCTGTTGTGTTGTTGTGAACAACATCATGGATGCAACATCATTTTACAAACAATCATACACACACACAACACATCTCATCTGTGGTGTTGTTGTGAAAGACATTATGGATGTAACACCACTGTACAAACAATCATGCACACAACACAACTCATGCTGTTTTGTTGTTAACGACATCATGGATGTAACATCACTGTACAAACAATCATGCACACTCAACACAACTCATCTGTTGTGTTGTTGTGAACGATATCATGGATGTAACAATGTACAAACAATCATGCACACACACACACACAACGCATCTCATCCGTGGTGTTGTTGTGAACGACATCATGGATGTAACATCAATGTACAAACAATCATACACACACAACACAAATCTTCTGTTGTGTTGTTGTGAACAACGTCATGGATGCAACATCAATTTACAAACAATCATACACACACAACACATCTAATCTGTTGTGTTGTTGTGAACAACGTCATGGATGCAACATCAATTTGCAAACAATCATACACACACAACACATCTAATCTGTTGTGTTGTTGTGAACATCATGGATGCAACATCAATGTACAAACAATCATACACACACAACACAACTCATCTTTTGTGTTGTTGTGAACGACATCATCGATGTAACATCAAAGTACAAACAGTGGTGGGAACTTGATTGGCTTTTTCTATTTTTTTAACAGCCTCTCAAATCGTCTCCACAGGCTCAGAACAGCATCACACTTCCCTACCTTCACAATAACAGCGCTAAAACTTTTATTGACACAATTACAAAGTTATTATGCTTTGACCCAAAAAATGGGTATCAAATTGTCCAAATATGTTTTGCACCAACAAGTGTGAGGATTTTTGCATTGAATTAACAAACATTGAATTCAACGTAGAAAGCACTTACTGTGGTGGTAAAATATGTGTAAAAGGTTAAAAAAAAGAAATTAAAAAAAAAAAAAGTCATATATGTTATTTTATTGTTTTTATTTTGCTATTGCTATTATTATTATACTATTTGTTGTGGTTTATCAGTTAATAATTTATATGCCGGTTTTTATAACTATATTTAAAGTTGAGTTTTGGCGGTATAGTAAACACTCATGTTTTAAAATTAGTGAATAATCATGTAATTAATCGTGATTACACTATCAATCAAAATAATGGTGGTTATTATTTTTGCCATATTGGTCCAGCCCCAAGACCTTGTGAAAAGTCGGCATGCTGATAATCACAAGTTGCATGACGCTGCAACACAACTACTTTTCCACGCTGCTACATTGCACACTTTCCTTCTGCTTTTGGGCCACTCTGGTGCAACCTACACACAGACACACACACACACACGAGTGGGTCACTGCAAAGTCACGGTCATGTGGTCACCGTCACACACGGACATTTAAGGTCAGACTCTGACTAATGCAATAAATGAAATAACATTTGTATTAAAAGGCCTACTGAAATGAGATTTTCTTATTTAAACGGGGATAGCAGGTCCATTCTATGTGTCATACTTGATCATTTCGCGGTATTGCCATATTTTTGCTGAAATGATTTAGTAGAGGACATCGACGATAAAGTTTGCAACTTTAGGTCGCTAATAAAAAAGCCTTGCCTGTACCGGAAGTAGCAGACGATGTGCGCGTGATGTCACGGGTTGTAGGGCTCCTCACATCCTCACATTGCTTATAATCATAACCACAAGAAGCTAGAGCTATTCGGACCGAGAAAGCGACAATTTCCCCATTAATTTGAGCGAGGATGAAATATTCGTGGTTGAGGAAATTTAGAGTGAAGGCCTAGAAAAGAAAAAAAAAAGTTCAAAAGGGCAGTGAGAGCGATTCAGATGTTTTTAGACACATTTACTAAGATAATTCTAGGAAATCCCTTATCTTTCTGTTATGTTGCTAGTGTTTTAGTAAGTTAAATAGTACCTTAAATTCGGAGGGGTGTGGCCATGGGTGTTTTGACGCCAGAGTCTCAGAGAAGTCACGGCAGCTGCAGGAGGTCGCTGACTCCGCTGATCTCCGGTAAGAGGCGACTTATTTACACAATTTTCTCACCGAAAACTGCTGGTTGACATGTAGTCGGGATCCATGTTCGCTTGACCGCTCTGATCCATAGTAAAGCTTCACCTCCAGGAATTTTAAACAAGGAAACACTGTGTGTAAAGGCTAAAGCTTCCCACCTCCATCTTTCTACTTTGACTTCATTATTAATTGAACAATTTGCAAAAGATTCAGCAACACGGATGTCCAAAATACTGTGTAATTGCGCGATGAAAAGAGACGACTTTTAGCCGCAAGTGGTGCTGAGCTAATATGTCCCCACCAACCAATGACGTCACAAACACGCGTCATCATTCCGTGACGTTTTCAATAGGAAACTCTGCGGGAAATTTAAAATTGTAATTTAGTAAACTAAACCGGCCGTATTGGCATGTGTTGCAATGTTAATATTTCATCATTGATATATAAACTATCAGACTGCGTGGTGGGTAGTAGTGGGTTTCAGTAGGCCTTTAAACTCCTGTTTTTACTTATTTTGTTTTCTATCTTAATTATTAAAAGTACTGCCCGACTGCAGCTGAGACAGTCTCCAGCACCACCCGCGACCCCAAAAGGGACAATCGGTAGAAAATGGATGGCTGGATGATTATTCTCTCGATTACGTTAATAACTTACGGTGTTATTTGTATTTAATTTTTACCTATATTTTATTATTCGTTTCATACTATTTTTCAGATGCCGTTTGTCCTTAAAATAGTGTTTTGTTTTCTTTCCTTTTCAATTTTTTTTTTGCAGCACGTGTTTGTCACTTGCCTGTGTATAAAAAGTCTACATATATTAAAGTTTGATTTAAAAGTGGTTAAAAAATAATTATACATTCACTTTTTACTGAGCTCCAATACCAGATACAAGCTTTTACTAAGACCCAATTAATTTTTATAGAGTGGAAATAATTTATTATTGTACCTATAGATTGCAAAATTGAGAGCATGTTTTTGGTTATTAAAAATATATTTTATCTAAATTTAAATTTTATTTTTCAAATGGGTATTATCTTCTCTGGTGAATACACAGCTTTATGTTCCTGTTCTTCTTCTACTTCATCCTCCAGCTCTTATTTGCAGCCATTACTGAACTGTCTAACAAAATGAACATTTGTGGAAATATTTTGGCCCAAGGGTGTCAAACTCTGGCCCGCGGGCCAAATTCGGCCCGCCATGTATTCTAATTTGGCCCTTAAGGCAATATCAAATTAACATTAGAGCTGGCCCACCGGTATTATACAGCAGTGGTGCCACTGTAACACCGCATTCAACGCTAATACTCTTACTTGCCAACCCTCCCGATTTTCCCAGAAGACTCCCGAATTTCAATGCCCCTTTCGAAAATCTCCCGGGGACAACCATTCTCCCGAATTTCTCCCGATTTCCACCCGGACAACAATATTGAGGACCCTGCCTTTATCGTACTCTACAACCTGTCGTCATGTCCTCTTTTCCTCCCTACAAACAGCGTGCCAGCCCAGTCACATGATATATGTGGCCTTTACGCACATAAATGAATGCAAGGCATATTTGGTCAACACCCATACTGAAGGTGGCCGTGTAAACAACTTTACACTGTTACAAATATGCGCCACACTGTGAACCCACACCAAACAAGAATGACAAACACATTTCGGGAGAACATTCGCAACATAAACACAACAGAACAAATACCCAGAACCCCTTGCAGCACTAACTCCTCCGGGACCCTACACTATACACCCCTCCCCCCCGCTACCACCATTTTTTTTATTTTCATTTTATTTAATATGCCATTGATATTCTTTCGTTTGTTTATTGAAAGTTGATTTTGCACTGTTAAGTTATATATGCGTTGCTTGTTTTATATTCGGTGTTAAAGCAAATCAGTTTAGTAAACTGAGCAATAATTAACGTTTTTATGTTTGCACTTTCTCTGGCTACTTGAATGTTTGATTCATTCATTATTGTTATTTTTTATTTTCAAATGTATTATTAGCCTTTGGAAAAAGTTTATTTTGATACTTACCTCAGAGGGGTGCCTGCAAATAGAAAAGAGGCATTACATTTTTATTCAAATTTTATTTGATATGCTATTGATATTTTTTTATTATTATTATTATTATTATTTGAAACTCGATTTTGCATGTCACTATAAAGTTACATAAGCCTTGCTAGTTAAATATTAATTGCAAAACTTGTTTAGGTCCTATTAAAAGGTTAATTTGCTCAATTTTGGCCCGCGGATTTGTTCAGTTTTTAAATTTTGGCCCACTCTGTATTTGAGTTTGACACCCTTGTTTTAGACAATTAGGCTTTCCTAGTAGATTTTTTTTTTTCAAGTCTTGAAACTTGAGGATTGATCCCTGAATCATAATAGTTTTTTTTTATTTAATGCCATTTATCAATATTCACACCATCAGACTGCGTGGTCAGTTGTAGTGGGTTTCAGTAGACCTTTAATTGGGTCACATGTTCTGGGAAGGGATTGGTATCGCCAAATGTAATTGACCATGTTTCTGAGAAGAAGAGACACAATGAGAGCATACAAATAACGGCTATTCATCTCAATGATAGAGCTGTACCCCCACTGTCAATTACATTTATGTCAATGTCTGTTGAGTTTTTTCAACTGTTGCTGAAGTTTTAAACATTCAACTATCCATTTCAATACCGTAATCATTCATCAGCCCGTTGATCTTTACATGTATGGTGCAAGTGAAGAGGAGACAAGAGGAAGAGGATGCACCTCAGTCCTCATGACTTCCTTGTGCGCACTAATGAGGGATGAGATGCGTCTGGTTAAGCAACATCACATGTCAGTGTGCTCACCAGCAGCAGATTTGATTAGCGCTCACAAACACACAATCAGAGCAGAGCGGAGGAGAACATCTTCCTGAGCTGACATCCACTGAAGAAGCACATCACTTTTATTAATTTCAACTTTCCGAGATGGGACTTTTCAAAGGTGCTTTCCTGCTCGCTTGCATCGGTTTGGCTCATCAAGCAGAGCCACCCAAAAGTAAGATGTTCATCTTTATTCTGGGATTGTGTGTACTGGACTTAAACACAATGTATTTAACTATATATCATCTGCATTATGTTGAAATGTTTGACGGTTTGCTCACTGTGACGTCTCATGAGCTGATTCCCCGCTGAAGACCTCTCACTCGATGACCTTTCCCCTCCTAAAACATGAGACATATTGCGTGTCATGTCAAGCAACACGAAAATAGCATAAATATCACAAGATAATCAGGTAAGTGCTAACCATATTGGTCAAAAAGATGTCGCTGAAAATTCTTACTCTAACCAACGTCTGGAGGGGATTTCCTGGTATAGTCATTTAATAATACATGAATATAAGATGTATTACTGTGAGGAAAAAAACATTACTATTATAAAGAAAGAGACTTATTTTTAAAAAAAAAATCTTCATTTGTAAGTAATATTGCAGGGGTGTCAAACTCAAATACAGAGTGGACCAAAATGTGCAAACATAAAAATTTTAATTATTGCTCAGTTTGCTACACTGATTTGCTTTAACACCGAATATAAAAGAAGCAACGCTTATATAACTTAACAGTGCAAAATCAACTTTCAAAAAACAAACGAAAGAATATCAATGGCATATTAAATAAAATGAAAATTTAAAAAATGGTGGTAGCGGGGGAAGTGTATGGTGTAGCGTCCCGGAAGCGTTAGTGCTGCAAGTGGTTCTGGGTATTTGTTCTGTTGTGTTTATGTTTCGAATGTTCTCCTGAAACGTGTTTGTCATTCGTGTTTGGTGTGGGTTCACAGTGTGGCGCATATTTTTAACAGTGTTAAAGTTGTTTACACGGCCACCTTCAGTATGGGTGTTGACCAAGTATGCGTTGCATTCATTTCTGTGCCTAAAAGCCGCATATATCATGTGACTGGGCTGGCACGCTGTTTGTAGGGAGGAAAAGAGGACATGACGACAGGTTGTAGAGTACAATAAAAGCAGGGTCCTCAATATTGTTGTCCGGGTGGAAATCGGGAGAAATTCGGGAGAATGGTTGCCCCCGGGAGATTTTCGAGAGGGGCACTGAAATTCGGGAGTGTTCTGGGAAAATCGGGAGGGTTGGCAAGTAAGAGTTTTAGCGGTGAATGCGGCGTTACAGCGGCACCACTGCTGTATAATAGCGGCGGGCCAGTTTTAATGTTAATTTGATATTGCCTTAAGGGCGAAATTAAATTACACGGCGGGCAAAAATATTGCCCGTGGGACAGAGTTTGACACCCATGTAATATTGGGAGATAGATAGATGGATAGGTAGATAGATACAGATCTTTATTGATTCCTTCAGGAGAGTTCCCTCGGGAAAATAAAAAAAATAAAAAAAGATGATGTCACAGGAGTGTGAAACTCATTATCGTTGCGGAACACATTGCAATTACAAGTGATCACTTTTAACTGTGAATTGAAATGCATAATTGCCTCATTATATAATCATACAATTGCCGATGCATTTGATTATTTTTACAGATTGATAACTTGCTTTGAAATTTTGAGCCGAGATGACAAGCAGATATTTAAGCATTTCGTTTTGATAACAAAAAATACATTTTGGAATATATTGTTGCATGATCAGATAATGGAGTTAAGAAGATATCTTTTTTTTTTCTCTGCCAAAATTGGCAAATAAAGATGAGGTGCTTTATCTAAGCACATTATTTCCGGGCTCTTGCAGGCCACATAAAATGACATTGCATGGCTTCCAGTTTGACACATTTTGTGTTTGTCGTTACTCTACAGCAGGGGTCACCAACGCGGTGCCCGCGGGCACCAGGTAGCCCGTAAGGACCAGATGAGTCGCCCGCTGGCCTGTTTTAAAAAGAGCTCAAACAGCAGCACTTACCAGTGAGCTGCCTCTATTTTTTACATTTGATTTATTTACATCTAGCAAGCTGGTCTCGCTTTGCTCGACATTTTTAATTCTAAGAGAGACAAAACTCAAATAGAATTTGAAAATCCAAGTAAATATTTTAAAAACTTGGTCTTCTCTTGTTTAAATAAATTCATTTATTTTTCTACTTTGCTGCTCATAACTTTCAGAAAGACAATTTTAGAGAAACAATACAACCTTAAAAATGATTTTCGGATTTTTCAACACATACTTTTTTACCTTTGAAATTCCTTCCCCTTCTGTCCTGACAATTTAAATCAATGTTCAAGTATTTTTTTTTTATTGTAAAGAATAATAAATACATTTTAATTTAATTTTTCATTTTAGCCTCTGTTTTTTTCTACGAAAAATATTTGTGAAATATTTCTTCAAACCTATTACGATTAAAATTCAAAAAAATTATTCTGGCAAATCTAGAAAATCTGTAGAATCAAATTTAAATCTTATTTCAAAGTCTTTTGAATTTCTTTTAAAATTTTTGTTCTGGAAAATCTAGAAGAAATAATGATTTGTCTTTGTTAGAAATATAGCATGGTCTGATTTGTTATATATTATAACAAAGTGCAGATTGGATTTTAACCTATTCAAAACATGTCATCAAAATTCTAAAATGAATTTTAATCAGGAAAAATTACGAGTGATGTCCCATAAATTATTTTTTAAAAAATTTCAAAAAGATTCAAATTAGCTAGTTTTAAAAAAAAAATTCAGTTGAATATTGAATTTTAAAGATTTGAAATTGAAGCTAAACTATGTTTCAAAAAGTTATTTTAATTTTTTTCCTGCTTTCTCCTCTTTTAAATCATTCAATTAAGTGTTTTTTTCATCATCTATTCTCTACAAAAAACCTTCCGTAAAAGGAAAAAAATGTACGACAAATACCCATTTATTCTATATATATATATATATATATATATATATATATATATATATATATATATATATATATATATATATATATATATGTAGATTTATTTATTAAAGGTAAATTGAGCAAACTGGCTATTTCTGGCAAATTATTTAAGTGTGTATCAAACTGGTAGCCCTTCGCATTAATCGGTACCCAAGAAGTAGGTCTTGGTTTCAAAAAGGTTGGTGACCCCTGCTCTACAGTGTACTACACAAAAAAACTTTCAACAATCCCCGATAAAGTGTGGCATTATTGTGAGTTTTATTGTCTTCAAAGTACCCCAAAGCTGCCACAAATGATTGGAGGATGCGGGAAGAACTGTGGATTACATCGGGCTGTCCACCCCGCAGGTTTTGAGGACCAGTCATAGACAATTTAGAGTGAAAAGCTAATTTTATTTTCACTTGCATACAAAATCCTTCTAACTTGAATTGTTCCCCTGGCTTCGAGACTCTCCCGAAGAACAGCGCAGTGAAGACACAATAAACTCCCTTCTTGCCTCTCATGGACACACAGCTGTTGTTGACTTTGGACGAGACCGCACAATACATCAAGGCCGCGGATCAGACACACACTACGGGCTTATACACACACACACACACATCCACAAAAAAAATTTACGCCACACATAAACCCCCCACCCCAACCCAATGCCCTCGACGCAAATCCCGTAAGGGTGACGAATGGATGGTCAGCGCCTGAGAGCTGCAGCCTACCACCATGACCTTGAACTACCTTCCCTCTGTTGCTAGATATCTCGAGATGTATGTTGTAATATGTATATGTGCTTTGCTATGGAGGTTTTTCCCACTCCGAACTGGGCCCCTTTAGGAGCCAGGTCTGGATTGTATATTTTTTACTCATCATTCCCCAGCGTTTACCTTTTTCCCATCTTTTACGGGGCGACTTATGGCGACCCATCAGCGTTCTTGTTCTGTAACCCTGTACACTGTTTGTTTGTCCAATCTTGAACAGGTTTGTGCTGAAAACAATGTTTCGTTGTACTTGTGCAATGACAATAAAGACCTATCCTATCCTATCCTCCTATCCTGGTCAGTCACTGCATATAACTTCTGTTTTCTTTCTCCAGCGTATGCAGACATGTTCCCCCACAAGCACTTAATACCAGGAAAGATTCCTTACCCCATCCCGCCCATCCCTGGCTGGGGTCCTGACACCCACCCATGGGACGCCTACATCTACCCGCCAATGAAACCAAAGAACAACGAGCTCATGAACAGACGAGGTCAGTGTTCCACCTGGTTTTAGCCCAAAGATGTCCAAAGTGCGGCCCGCAGATAATGTTTTAACAGCAAAATTCACATTCTAAAAATACTGTTACAAAAAAGTTAAATAAAAGCGCATTCAAAAAATTTGAAATTTATCGAGAAAAAGTTGCAATGTTGACTCTAATAATGTAAGCATTTCACCAATCTCGCGCACTTTGCAAATTATACGTCATTTCCATTGTGCGCAAGCAATTTGCATATCGCAAGACGAGATTTAAGACGAGATTTTGTGGATGGTTTAGTCAGTAACCCTACATTATTATATTTTATTAATAGTAAACAAAGTTGTGGTAGTAGTTTAGTCAGTAGTTTAGGCTGGTTAGGGTTAGGGCTGGGGTTAGGGTTGGACTGATTTGAGGGCAATACTCAGTTATATTGTCCCGACTACAAATGAATAGATTTACATAAGTATCTAATAAATTATCTTGATACCAAAAACATGTATTCGCGCCCATTGATTTGCAAAATGTGCACCACACATTATTCAAATATATAGCTGGAAGCAATTTGCAAAAAGATTGTGCATTATACAAATTGGCAAAATGCGATTGCGCATTTTGCAAATTGCTCACATTGGTATTGTGCCTACAACAATAACACAAAGCTGTCACGCAGGCTGTTTTTTTCTTTAAAACAATCCATTGTTCAAAAAAGAATAATGAATCAAAATCAAAGGTCAATCCATCTGTTGTGTGACTATCAAAAAGCAATTAGTCACTGAGAGTGGAAAGCAGGGCTCTGTCTGACAAGCTAGGTCCAAGGATGCAACATGAAGTCCTTATTGCAGTTTTGAGGGTGATTTATTGTCTCTTTGAGTAAAAATACAATACATTACATTCAGATGGTTTGTGGTTCCTTTGCAATCCTTTTACAGTCTTTTTGCAGTCCTTTTGCGGTCCGTTTGCGGTCAACAGAAGTAACGACACCCAGGTTCACACTCTCTCCAAACAAGCCAAACAATTCCACCAGAAAAGTGCAGGTGATATTCATTCAACAATCATTCAGCCCCACAGACACGCCTCCCACACACACAAGCTCCGCCCACACACATGTAGCCACACCCACTATCCCAGGTCACAAGTGAGAAACAAATCCCTGCCTCTACGCCATCCATCCATCCATTTTCTTCCACTTATCCGGTGTCAGGTCGCGTTGCGTAGCGGTCAATGTTGTTATGAATTATTGACCTATTGGTAACTTTAATCAATCAATGTTTATTTATATAGCCCTAAATCACAAATGTCTCAAAGGACTGTACAAACCACTACGACTACGACATCCTTGGAAGAACCCACATAAGGGCAAGGAGAACTCACACCCAGTGGGACGCCAAAATATTACACTTTGAAATATTTTGTTGGGGTGAAATATTGCATATTTTGTGTGTTTGCCATAAAAAAAAAATTTCTATGAAAAAAAAGGGCATTAAACCATCAAAAAAAACATCCAAAAATAATCAACTTCAGAGAGCTCTGAAGTTGATCTACAGATTCAAGCATTGAAAGTAAAAAATAATATACGACTGAGAGGGTTTCCCCGAGACTGCCAAGATACCTGCGGCGGTGGAGGTGTGGTTATGGGCGTGGTCACAATGACGTAATTGAAAAATTTGCCTATAATGATATGATTTTCTTCAAAAATGTTTTTTTACATTTGACCCTCCTTAGTTTTACCCTGCTTCTAAATGTGTTTTAACTCTTGTGCAGCATTTTGTGAAACTTTTATTCTTTTCTAAAATGTGCTATAAATAAAGTCCATTAGATTGGATAAAAAAGGCTTAAAAAATGTATACATACATTTAAAAACAGATCTCTTATTATTAAATAGTATTAAGATCGTTTTGCCATATTTTCAATAACTTATTCTACAACGTACTTTGAGGATTTTTCAAGTCTCATTCTAGAGATTTTTTAAATTAAAAACTACTAGCAACAAATCTAATCTTCTTCTCGTGTTTTTATAGAATGTAGTCGTGTTTAGAAACTACTTCTGTCCCTCCATGTCCCTGACTAAAGAGGCTGCAGTGAGCATGACGTCACACTTGCTTGGCGCTGCAGCGATAGTTGGACTTCCTCTTCTCACTGTCCTCTTAATATTTGCACATTTTGTAGATGGCTGTCGGCGGGTATGTCTGGTTACGTCCACATCACAGACATGCTGACAACACTCCAGACAATAGCATGTGTTTTGTTTACATCCGGTTTCCGTAGCGCAGTTTTCTGTGATCAAAGTCTTTTTTTCCGTGGTCAAGTTTTCAATACATCACTTGTCAATAGTGCACAAATAATAGGGTATATATATATCAATTCATACTGTAACGACCTGCTGGTGTCAAGGTTTTATGTTTGTGGTTTGATGTCAGTCAACAAACATCACAAACATAAAACATTAACACCATGTTTACAAACATACCATCCGTGCCTGAAAGGTGATTGGTGGAGAATGAGGAAGTGTTGTTGTGTGTGCGGCAAGGAAGCGCGGACAGTGACTTACGGCAGGGTTTTTCAACCTTTTTTGAGCCAAGGCACATTTTTTGCGTAGGAAAAATGCGGAGGCACACCACCAGCAGAAATCACTAAAAAACGAAACTCGGTTGACAGTAAAAAGTTGTCGTGGCAATAGTTGGTAAAGACTTTAAAGCATAACTATAATTGATTGATTGATTGATACTTTTATTAGTAGATTGCACAGTACAGTACATATTCCGTACAATTGACCCCTAAATGGTAACACCCGAATAAGTTTTTCAACTTAAACGTTAATCAATTCATGGTAAATAACTATTGCTCTTGTCTCAAAGTAGGTGTACTGTCACCACCTGTCACATCACACTGACTTATTTGGACTTTTTTGCTCTTTTCCTGTGTGTAGTGTTTGTTCTTGTCTTGCTCTCCTATTTTTGGGGGTATTTTCCTGTAACAGTTTCATGTCTTCCTCTGAGCGATATTTCCCGCATCTACTTTGTTTTAGCAATCAAGAATATTACAGTTGTTTTTACCCTGTGATGAGGTGGCGACTTGTCCAGGGTGTACCCCGCCTTCCGCCTCTTTGTAGCTCAGATAGGCTCCAGAATAACCGGTAGAAAATGGATGGATTATCCTTATTTGTGGGGACATTGTTGATTGTCATATACGGATGTACTTTGTGGACGCCGTCTTTGCCCCACAGTAAGTATTTGCTGTCGTCCAGCATTCTGGTTTTGTTTACTTTGTAGTTCAGCTTTAGTTTTGTTCCGCGTAGCCTTTCCTAAGCTTCAAAACCTCTTCTCAGGGGCACTCACCTTTTGTTTATTTTTTTGTTTAAGCATTAAATACCTTTTTTACCTTCACACTGCCTCCTGCTGTTTCCGACACCTACAAAGCAATTAGCCACCGGCTGCCACCTACTAGTATGGGAGAGTATTACACGGTTACTCTAGACAACACCGACACTCAACAACAACACATCATTTGCAGACTCCAATTACTGGTTTGCAAAAAACATTTTTTACCCCAAATAGGTGAAATTAGATCATCTCCCACGGTAGACCAGATCGTATCTCGCGACACTAGTGTGCCGCGGCACAGTGGTTGAAAAACACTGACTTACAGAGACAAAAGTGTGTACACGAGAGGTCTAACCTTTTGGAATTGTGCTGTTTGTTATAATAAGATTGGTAATAGAATTTAAAAATAGCATCAGACATTGTGTGATTTCTTCGGGGAGCTACAATAAATTGTATTAACTTAATTTGACTTCAAGTAAACATATATATTTTTTTTTAAGGTGTAGTAATAAAAAAAAATTGTTGTGGCGGTACAACACATTCAGTTACATAAAAAGGAAACTCTCACTTATTTTTGACACACTCCACCCTGTTGCATCACTTAACATTTTTGTGGGATTTCCTTCTTTAACTGTCATTTCTCAAAAACAAATAATGAATGTCATGAATTGTTGACCATAGAGGTCGGGTGCAATGTGAGCTGGGCGGCAGCCGAAGGCAGGGCACTTGGCGGTCCGATCCTCGGCTACATAAGCTAGCTCTTGGGACGTGGAACGTCACCTCACTGGGGGGAAAGGAGCCTGAGCTAGTGCGCGAAGTAGAGAAATTCCGGCTGGATGTAGTCGGACTCACTTCGACGCACAGCAAGGGCTCTGGAACCACTTCTCTTGAAAGGGGCTGGACTCTCTTTCACTCTGGCGTGGCCGGCAGTGAGAGGCGACGGGCTGGGGTGGCAATTCTGGTTGCCCCCCGGCTTAAAGCCTGTACGTTGGAGTTCAACCCAGTGGACGAAAGGGTAGCCTCCCTCCGCCTTCGGGTGGGGGGACGGGTCCTGACTGTTGTTTGTGCTTATGCACCAAACAACAGTTCACAGTACCCACCCTTTTTGGGTACACTCGAGGGAGTACTGGAGAGTGCTCCCCCGGGTGATTCCCTTGTCCTACTGGGGGACTTCAACGCTCATGTTGGTAACGACAGTGAAACCTGGAGAGGCGTGATTGGGAAGAATGGTCGCCCGGATCTGAACCCGAGTGGTGTTTTGTTATTGGACTTCTGTGCTTGTCACAGTTTGTCCATAACAAACACCATGTTCAAGCATAAGGGTGTCCATATGTGCACTTGGCACCAGGACACCGTAGGCCGCAGTTCCATGGTCGACTTTGTAGTTGTGTCATCGGATTTGCGGCCTCATGTTTTGGACACTCGGGTAAAGAGAGGGGCGGAGCTTTATACCGATCACCACCTGGTGGTGAGTTGGCTGCGATGGTGGGGGAGGATGCCGGACAGACCTGGCAGGCCCAAACGCATTGTGAGGGTTTGCCGGGAACGTCTGGCAGAGTCTCCTGTCAGAGAAAGTTTCAATTCCCACCTCCGGAGGAACTTTGAACATGTCACGAGGGAGGGGCTGGACATTGAGTCCGAGTGGACCATGTTCCGCACCTCTATTGTCGAGGCGGCTGATCGGAGCTGTGGCCGCAAGGTAGTTGGTGCTTGTCGTGGCGGTAATCCTAGAACCCGCTGGTGGACACCAGCGGTGAGGGATGCCGTCAAGCTGAAGAAGGAGTCCTACCGGGTTCTTTTGGCTCATAGGACTCCAGAGGCAGTGGACAGGTACCGACAGGCCAAGCGGTGTGCAGCTTCAGCGGTCACAGAGGCAAAAACTCGGACATGGGAAGAGTTTGGGGAAGCCATGGAAAATGACTTCCGGATGGCTTCGAAGCGATTCTGGACCACCATCCGCCGCCTCAGGAAGGGGAAGCAGTGCACTGTCAACACCGTGTATGGTGCGGATGGTGTTCTGCTGACCTCAACTGTGGATGTTGTGGATAAGTGGAAGGAATACTTTGAAGACCTCCTCAATCCCACCAACACGTCTTCCTATGAGGAAGCAGTGCCTGGGGAATCTGTGGTGGACTCTCCTATTTCTGGGGCTGAGGTTGCTGAGGTAGTTAAAAAGCTCCTCGGTGGCAAGGCCCCAGGGGTGGATGAGATCCGCCCGGAGTTCCTTAAGGCTCTGGATGCTGTGGGGCTGTCTTGGTTGACAAGACTCTGCAGCATCGCGTGGACATTGGGGGCGGTACCTCTGGATTGGCAGACCGGGGTGGTGGTCCCTCTCTTTAAGAAGGGGGACCGGAGGGTGTGTTCCAACTATCGTGGGATCACACTCCTCAGCCTTCCCGGTAAGGTTTATTCAGGTGCACTGGAGAGGAGGCTACGCCGGATAGTTGAACCTCGGATTCAGGAGGAACAGTGTGGTTTTCGTCCTGGTCGTGGAACTGTGGACCAGCTCTATACTCTCGGCAGGGTTCTTGAGGGTGCATGGGAGTTTGCCCAACCAGTCTACATGTGCTTTGTGGACTTGGAGAAGGCATTCGACCGTGTCCCTCGGGAAGTCCTGTGGGGAGTGCTCAGAGAGTATGGGGTATCGGACTGTCTTATTATGGCAGTCCGATCCCTGTACGATCAGTGTCAGAGCTTGGTCCGCATTGCTGGCAGTAAGTCGGACACGTTTCCAGTGAGGGTTGGACTCCGCCAAGGTTGCCCTTTGTCACCGATTCTGTTCATAACTTTTATGGACAGAATTTCTAGGCGCAGTCAAGGCATTGAGGGGTTCCGGTTTGGTGGCCGCGGGATTAGGTCTCTGCTTTTTGCAGACGATGTGGTCCTGTTGGCTTCATCTGGCCGGGATCTTCAGCTCTCACTGGATCGGTTCGCAGCCGAGTGTGAAGCGGCCGGAATGAGAATCAGCACCTCCAAATCCGAGTCCATGGTTCTCTCCCGGAAAAGGGTGGAGTGCCATCTCCGGGTTGGGGAGGAGACCCTGCCCCAAGTGGAGGAGTTCAAGTACCTAGGAGTCTTGTTCACGAGTGGGGGAAGAGTGGATCGTGAGATCGACAGGTGGATCGGTGCGGCGTCTTCAGTAATGCGGACATTGTACCGATCTGTTGTGGTGAAGAAGGAGCTGAGCCGGAAGGCAAAGCTCTCAATTTACCGGTCGATCTACGTTCCCAACCTCACCTATGGTCATGAGCTTTGGGTCATGACCGAAAGGATAAGATCACGGGTACAAGCGGCCGAAATGAGTTTCCTCCGCCGTGTGGCGGGGCTCTCCCTTAGAGATAGGGTGAGAAGCTCTGTCACCCGGGAGGAACTCAAAGTAAAGCCGCTGCTCCTTCACATCGAGAGGAGCCAGATGAGGTGGTTCGGGCATCTGGTCAGGATGACACCCGAACGCCTCCCGAGGGAGGTGTTTAGGGAACGTCCAACCGGTAGGAGGCCACGGGGAAGACCCAGGACACGTTGGGAAGACTATCTCTCCCGGCTGGCCTGGGAACGCCTCGGGATCCCCCGGGAAGAGCTAGACGAAGTGGCTGGGGAGAGGGAAGTCTGGGCTTCCCTGCTTAGGCTGCTGCCCCCGCGACCCGACCTCGGATAAGCGGAGGAAGATGGATGGATGGATGGATGAATTGTTGACCTATTTGAGGCTTCAATTATTACACATCAAATATTCCACTTTTTGGGGGGTTACATTGTTGTATGTTTTGTGTTTTTGCAATAAAAACATTTATTTTTTCAACAATGAGAGCATAAAACTTGAAAAAAAAAAAGGATTTTATATCGACAGATAAAAGTTGTCAGTTGATTTGAAGATTTAATATTTATTTTTACGATTGAGGCCCTTCTGGATCAAACTTAAAAAAAAGGTTAAAAAAAATGCTTTAATGGTTGAGTGTGCGGCCCTCAGTGGCAGCAGTTTGGTTGAGCCCCAAGTGAGGTGTTGAAGTGCTGCGTTGTCCCTGCAGGCAAGCCTACAGTCCAACTCACCAGCAACAGTCCCGCTTTGAGCGGCTCCATCATTACCTTCACGGCCAAGTTCAAGTACCCCCCGTGCCAGAAGGAGGATGCCTCGGGGAACCTGGTATGGGATGACCGCTGCGACGATGCCATGGAGCTGGAGGCCTCAGGTGCTGCCACAAAAAAGATCTTGTGATCAAACCCCCGCCAGCAAGCGCACGCTTCACTTCCTTCTCTTGGCAGCAGACGGACAAGTGCACCCTAGATCTCCGTACAACTGGACCACTTGGTTGGATCGCGTTGGATTTGGGAAATGCAGGAACCCGGCCAAATGCAACGTGTTCCCCGATGGCAAGCCTTTACCGAGGAGCAACTGGAGGGACAAGAACTACGTCTACGTGTGGCACACCATGGGTGAGATTCCCAGGCACACACACACTAAAAAGTCAAGGGCGGACTCTTTTTTGGCTGATTCACGATCCATTCTACACGACTCTTGTAATATATCATTTGTTATATATGTGATAATAAAAGCTTTACAAAACAGATCCCAGGTAACAAAAGCTGAGGTGTGACTGATATGCGCAGTGTTGGCCGAAAAAAACTCCTTTTAAAAGTACATTATAAAAGTGTTAATTAAAAAATTGTCATCAATCTAAAAAAAAGAAAATAGAGCAACCCAATCCTCGATTTACAATACTGAGGATACACATTTACAAAGCACATGAGAAGACATACAAATACAATACTGAAAATATATATATTAATATTTGTTTCTAATTAATTGTATTTTTAATAAAACTAATTATTTACAAAAAGTAGCGAAAAAATGGTTTTTTGTCCGATCGATTTTTGAAAACTATGCATAGACTTAAAGGCCTACTGAAATGAGATTTTTTTATTCAAACGGGGATAGTAGGTCCATTCTATGTGTCATACTTGATCATTTTGCGATATTGCCATATTTCTGCTGAAAGGATTTAGTAGAGAACATCCACGATAAAGTTCGCAACTTTCGGTGCTAAAAGAAAAGCCCTGCCTCTACCGGAGGTCACAGACGATGACGTCACATGTTGATGGCTCCTCACATATTCACATTGATTTCAATGGCAGTCTCCAACAAAAACAGTTATTCGGACCGAGAAAACGACAATTTTCCCATTAATTTGAGCAGGGATGAAAGATTTGTGTTTGAGGATATTAATGGCGACGGACTACAACAAAAAAAAAAAGTAAAAAAAAAAACATACGCGATAGCTTTGGGACGTATTCTGGTGTTTTTAAACACATTTACTAGGATAATTCTGGGAAATCCCTTATCTTTCTATTGTGTTGCTAGTGTTTTAGTGAGTTAAAAAGTACCAGATAGTCGGAGGTGTGTGTCCAGGGCAGGGTGTTGACGCGCAGTGTCTCAGGGAAGTCGACGGCAGCAATGGACGGCACAAGCTTAGCTTTTATCCGGTAAGAACTGACTTTTTAACCACAATTTTCTCACCGAAACCTGCTGGTTGACATTTGGTCTGGATTCATGTTCGCTTAATTGACCGCGCTGTGATCCATAGTAAACTTTCCCCTCCGGGAATTTTAAACAAGGAATCACCGTGTGTTTGTGTGGCTAAAGGCTAAAGCTTCCCAACTCCATCTTTCTACTGTGACTTCTCCAATATTAATTGAACAAATTGCAAAAGATTCAGCAACACAGATCTCCAAAATACTGTGTTATTATGCCGTTAAAGCAGACGACTTTTACCTGTGTGTGTGCGTAGCGCTCACACTTCCTAAAACCCCGCGACGTCACGCGTACACGTCATCATTACACGACGTTTTCAAGACGAATCTCCCGGGAAATTTAAAATTGTAATTTAGTAAACTAAAAAAGCCGTATTGGCATGTGTTGCAATGTTAATATTTCATCATTGATATATAAACTATCAGACTGCGTGGTGGGTAGTAGTGGGTTTCAGTAGGCCTTTATTATTGGAATAAATACAAATGTCGATTTAGATTTTTTGAGCACCCCTGCAAAAACGAATATTTTCAATAAACCAGCACGGTCTGGAACTACAGCAACAGCTGTGGCTGTAGGCAACCTCTTATTGTAGTTGTCATCACCTCCACAAAATGGCGCTAGTGATCAGCCCGGTCACTTCCTACTTGGATGTTGATGTGAAACTGTTAGTCTTGTGATATTGTTTACAATCAACTCATCACCTTTAATTATGCTGGCTCAGCATTTTGTTCCTATTATTACAACATTGCTGCACAAGATACAATTGTTGCTTGGTTTTAAGTGACACACCAGTTTTATATTTAATACTGGTATATTTTAGAAAGTAAAGATGTCCAATAATATCGGACTGCCGATACTATCGGCCAATAAATGCTTTCAAATGTAATATCGGAAATTATCGTATCGGTTTCAAAGAGCATAATTTATGACTGTACGATGTGGTACACGGACATAGGGAGAATTACATAGCGCCAATAATCCTTAAAGGCTCTGCCCTTGCGTGCCGGCCCAGTCACATAATATTGACGGCTTTTCACACACACAAGTGAATGCAAGGCAGAGTTGGTCTACAGCCATACAGGTCACACTGAGGGTGGCCGTATAAACAACTTTAACACTGTTACAAATATGCGCCACACCGTGAACCCACACCAAACAAGAATGACAAACACATTTCAGGAGAACATCCGCACCGTAACACAACATAAACACAACAGAACAAATACCCACAAACCCTTGCAGCACTAACTCTTCCGGAACGCTACAATATACACTCCCCGCCACCCCCTACACCCCCCCACCACAACCCCCCCAACACCCCCCACCGCACCCCAACCTCCTCATGCTCTCTCAGGGAGAGCATGTTCCAAATTCCAAGCAGCTGTTTTGAGGCATGTTAAAAAAAATAATGTACTTTGCGACTTCACAAATAAATATGGCAGTGCCATGTTGGCCTTTTTTTCCATAACTTGAGTTGGTTTATTTTAGAAAACATTGTTACATTGTTTAAAACATCCAGCGGAGCATCGCAACACAATTAGACATAATAATGTGTTAATTCCATGACTGTATATGTCCGTATCGGTTGATATCAGAATCGGTAATTCAGCTTTGGACAATATCGGAATATCGAATATCGGCAAAAAAAGCCATCATCGGACATCACTATTAGAAAGCGATATTTATTTGGGACAGTACTTGAAATAGAATTAAATGAGCAAATAGAGTTGACTTTTTTTTCACAAAGAAAGGACAACAAAAGGTGCAACTGTAGTCAGTGATCCAAATTGTACACAAAAAAAGAAGAACCTTTACATTATTTGACGCTATAAGGTAAAAATGAGCCCACGCTTCCATTTTCTTCGTTGCCTTAAGATGGATGTTTGAGGCCTTTGATAATGCGGGCAGTCCTTGAAAAACACAACCTGGTGCGTGGAACTTAAATGTCTTAAAGCAGAGGTCGGCAACCCGGAGTCAATGTTCTCCAATTTTCACTCAGACTACAATATTAAGGCCGTGCCGTGATGATATTATTCTTAACATCCTCTTGAACGACATCGCGCCCGCCATTTACGGAATGCAATTTGCGTGCCAACCGGACACGTGCATTTCGCTGCTTCTAACAGCACATGTATGAGATTGCAACGCATACTGGGTGACACAGAGTACACTGACGGTTGTGATATAAACAACTTTAACACTCCTACTAATATGCGCCACATTGTGAACCCACACAAAAGAAGAATGACAAACACATTTCGGGAGAAAATCCTCACAGTAACAAAACATAAACGCAACACAACAAATACCCAGAATCCTTTGCATCCATGACAATACCCCCCCGACTGCGTGGTTGAGGTGGGCGGGGTTTGGTGCTCACGGGGTGTATAACATAGTCAGGAAGTTTCATGGATGCAAAGGATTCTGGGTATTTGTTGTGTTTATGTTGTGTTACTGTGAGGATTTTCTCCCGAAATGTGTTTGTCATTCTTCTTTTGTGTGGGTTCACAATGTGGTGCATATTAGTAGGAGTGTTAAAGTTGTTTATATCACAACCGTCAGTGTACTCTGTGTCACCCAGTATGCCTTCCAGTCGTGTGCGTGCATCTGCGGACGCCTCTCACAACATGTTGCTGAACTGGTAAGCAGTTTGTACATGTTGTAGAAGGTGTTTAAGGCAAGGGCTTCATAGCATGCTCTTATTCTTATCATCTGGGTGACCACCAGCAGACATCGGCGAGAATAGTTGCGGCTCCCATTGTCATCCTCATTTTGTGAAACGGGTTGAAATGGCTCTTTGAGTGGTAAAGGTTGCCGACCCCTGTCTTAAAGCGACACACACAACACGGTTCATAAGGCATCCATGCTTCAGAATCCTTTGATATCATCACTCCTGCTACTTTTGCTTCTTGTCCTGCTCCAGGTCAATACTTTCAGACTAACGACGACGCGTTCTCCACCCTGACCCTCAACACCTCCGTCATCCCAGTGGGAGCAGAGGTGATGGAGGTCCTGGTCTACCGTAAACAGGAAGACAGGAAGTACAGGCCCCTGAGCACCGACAGCGTGGTTTTCTACGTGACAGGTGGAGACCAGCTTCCTTGGGTCGTAGCGTCTTGAAGAAGCTAATGCGTAAATGGGGTTTGATTCTACCAGATAAGATCCCGCTGGCGGTGGACATCTCCCAGAAGGCTGCGGTCCATCAGCCAGACAACGTGTTCTTCCGCGGCGAAGACGTGCTCTTCCAGGTGCATCTCCACGACCCCAGCGGATACCTGCGAAAGGCGGCGGCCATTGACTACGTCTGGGACTTCAGAGACGGCAACCAGCTGGTGACTCACCGCCCTATGACCACACACACCTACGCCGTCGTGGGCAACGTGACCGTCAAGCTGGTGGTGGAGGCGGCGTTTCCTGTGGAGTGTCCACCCGCTACGGCCAACTCCGCCTCCACTCCACCGCCCTCTACTGGTAAACTACTCCAAGCACAACTTTCCTAATCCTTTAACTTTGTCCTGATGAGAACACTTTGTGTCTTTGTTTGGAAATGCATATTACAGGATATAAGTAGTATTTTTTATTTTAAAATAATTACTAAAAATTACAAATATCAATCAATCAATCAATCAATCAATGTTTATTTATATAGCCCCAAATCACAAATGTCTCAAAGGACTGCACAAATCATTACGACTACAACATCCTCGGAAGAACCCACAAAAGGGCAAGGAAAACTCACACCCAGTGGGCAGGGAGAATTCACATCCAGTGGGACGCCAGTGACAATGCTGACTATGAGAAACCTTGGAGAGGACCTCAGATGTGGGCAACCCCGCCCCTCTAGGGGACCGAAAGCAATGGATGTCGAGCGGGTCTAACATGATACTGTGAAAGTTCAATCCATAGTGGCTCCAACACAGCCGCGAGAGTTCAGTTCAAGCGGATCCAAGACAGCAGCGAGAGTCCCGTCCACAGGAAACCATCTCAAGCGGATCAGCAGCGTAGAGATGTCCCCAACCGATACAGGCGAGCGGTCCATCCTGGGTCCCGACGAGCGGTCCATCCTGGGTCTCGACTCTGGACAGCCAGTACTTCATCCATGGTCATCGGACCGGACCCCCTCCACAAGGGAGGGGGGGACATAGGAGAAAGAAAAGAAGCGGCAGATCAACTGGTCTAAAAAGGAGGTCTATTTAAAGGCTAGAGTATACAGATGAGTTTTAAGGTGAGACTTAAATGCTTCTACTGAGGTAGCATCTCAAACTGTTACCTGGAGGGCATTCCAGAGTACTGGAGCCCGAACGGAAAACGCTCTATAGCCCGCAGACTTTTTTTGGGCTCTAGGAATCACTAATAAGCCGGAGTCTTTTGAACGCAGATTTCTTGCCGGGACATACGGTACAATACAATCGGCAAGATAGGATGGAGCTAGACCGTGTAGTATTTTATACGTAAGTAGTAAAACCTTAAAGTCACATCTTAAGTGCACAGGAAGCCAGTGCAGGTGAGCTAGTACAGGTGTAATATGATCAAACTTTCTTGTTCTTGTCAAAAGTCTAGCAGCCGCATTTTGTACCAACTGTAATCTTTTAATGCTAGACATGGGGAGACCCGAAAATAATACGTTACAGTAATCGAGACGAGACGTAACAAACGCATGGATAATGATCTCGGCGTCTTTAGTGGACAAAATGGAGCGAATTTTAGCGATATTACGGAGATGAAAGAAGGCCGTTTTAGTAACGCTTTTAATGTGTGACTCAAAGGAGAGAGTTGGGTCGAAGATAATACCCAGATTTTTTACAGAGTCACCTTGTTTTATTATTTGGTTGTCAAATGTTAAAGTTGTATTATTAAATAGAGGTCGGTGTCTAGCAGGACCGATAATCAGCATTTCCGTTTTTTTGGCATTAAGTTGCAAAAAGTTAGCGGACATCCATTGTTTAATTTCATTAAGACACGCTTCCAACTGACCACAGTCCGGCGTGTTGGTCAGCTTTAGGGGCATGTAGAGTTGGGTGTCGTCAGCATAACAGTGAAAGCTAATACCGTATTTGCGTATGACGTCACCTAGCGGCAGCATGTAGATGCTGAAGAGTACAGGGCCAAGGACCGAACCCTGGGGAACTCCACACGTTACCTTAACATAGTCCGAGGTCACACTGTTATGGGAGACGCACTGCATCCTATCAGTAAGATAAGAGTTAAACCATGACAGGGCTGAGTCCGACATACCAATTCGTATTTTGATACGCTCTAATAAAATATTATGATCGACGGTATCGAAAGCAGTGCTAAGATCGAGGAGCAGCAACATAGATGACGCATCAGAGTCCATCGTTATCAATAGATCATTAGTCAATTTTGCGAGGGCTGTCTCAGTCGAGTGATTTGCCCTGAAACCGGATTGAAAGGTTTCACATAGATTGTTAAACGCTAAGTGTTCATTTAGCTGCCCTGCAACAATTTTTTCGAGGATTTTCGAAATAAAGGGAAGGTGAGACACCGGTCGGTAGTTTACCATGAGGTCAGGATCGAGGTTAGGTCTTTTAAGGAGAGGATGAATAACGGCTTTTTTGAATGCAACAGGAACAGTGCCCGAGGAAAGTGATAAGTTTATAATATTTAGCACTGATGGACCTAATAATACAAAAAGCTCCTTGATAAGTTTCCCAGGAAGTGGGTCAAGTAAAAATGTTGTTTGTTTTATTCCAGTTACACGTTGTAACAATCCTTCTAATGTTATTTAATCAAAACGAGAGAAACTATTTTGGATATTTGCAGTATCCGCCGTATATACAGTCGTATCTGTGTTACTATAACCCCGTTGTAGCTGGGACGCATTGACTTTAATCTCCTTTCTAATAAGTTAAATTTTCTTATTAAAGAACTTCATAAAGTCATCTGCCGAATGGGTGGAGCTACTGGAAGGAGTCCCTTGTTGGGTTAGCGATGCTACTGTACTAAACAAAAATTTGGGATCGTTTTTATTAATGCGGATGAGATTTGAGTAATAATTAGTTTTAGCTAAGGTAAGCATGCGTTTATAAGTTATTAAACTATCACTCCATGCTTGATGGTGCACCTCAAGTTTAGTCGTGCGCCATTTGCGTTCCAGCTTTCTACATAATAATTTCTGAGCTCTAGTTTCTTCAGTAAACCATGGCGTACGCCTTTTTGGAGCCTTTTTTAACTTCAGCGGTGCTATACTATCAATGGTTTCGCGCAGGGCGTTGTTAAAGTTGTTAGTGAGGTTATCAATAGAGCCCACATACTTTGGGAACGGTGCCATTACCGAGGGCAGTAGGTCCGCAAGAGTCGTCGTTGTGGCAGCATTAATGTTGGGGCTGCTATAGCAGTTATTATTATTATTAGCTTGCCGAACATGAGTCTGAACTTCGAATTTTATAAGGTAATGATCGGACATTACTTTAGTATACGGGAGTATCATAACTTTGGAAACGGTGATACCTCTGACAAGCACTAGGTCTATCGTATTACCGTTGCGATGCGTCGGTTCATTTATTATTTGTGTAAGACCACAGCTATCAATTGTAGTCTGGAGCGCCACGCACGGTGGGTCCAATGGGGTATTCATATGGATATTAAAGTCCCCCATTATAATTATATTATCGGCGTGCGTCACTAGATCAGCAACAAACTCTGAGAATTCACTGATAAAGTCCGAATAGGGCCCTGGGGGGCGGTAGATAACGGCCAGGCACAGAGGCAGAGGTGTGGCAGACTTCATAGAAAGCACCTCAAACGATTTACATTTATTATTTAAGTTAGGACTAAAGTTAAAGTTTTCGTTGTATATTAGTGCGACACCCCCTCCCCTTTTGAGGTGACGGGCAATATGCGCATTCGTATAGTTAGGAGGGGATGCCTCATTTATCGCAAAAAAGTCGTCTGGTTTAAGCCAGGTTTCGCTAAGACCGATGACGTTAAGGTTGTTGTCTCTAATGACCTCATTGACTAATAACGTTTTGGGAGACAAAGATCTGATGTTTAGAAAGCCCATATTATAGGTAGTGGGCTGTTTTAAGGAGTTGTTGATAAAATTATCCGTAGTAGCAATATTAATAATGTTGCGTTTATTATGCGCATTGTACTTAAAATAATTACGACCATATCTAGGAATTGATATGACGGGAATTTTCAGATTGTCTACTTGGCGCTGCGATAAACTGAACGCATCATAATTTGCCACCTCAGTAGAACGCATGTCTAACTCTGACGTAGTCATAGACACAGTAGAAAAAACATTTTGTGAGTTGTGTATTATTCTGCGAAAATTGCTATGTGTACAGGGATCATCCAGCCTGGCGCTGGCTAGTTCTATCTTAACTGACTCCATACCCAGGCTAGCAGGCTCTGTAATTGCCTGTGACCGGGCTTGCTCTAGTGCAGTTAGTCAAATGTGGCTCAATGCGAAGTCTATGTTCCGAGACAAGAGGATAGCGCCTTCCTGGTTAGGGTGAAGGCCGTCTCTCCTCAGCAAGCCAGGTTTGCCCCAGAAAGAGGGCCAATTATCAATAAACGTAAATCCCTGTTGTCTGCAGAAGCTATCCAGCCACTTGTTAAGAGAGACTAATCTGCTATATCTCTCATCATTGCCTCTCCCAGGCAGGGGGCCAGAGACAATTACTCGATGCCTGGACATCTTTCTGGCGAGATTACAAGCCCTTGTTTACTTGTTGCTAGTGTCAATTTTAGTTTAATTACAGAGAAAGAACATGTAGACCTAAAAAGAAACAATGTAAATTAGTTATATTCATATTTTACTAGTGATTTTATTATATCAATTGTAGTTAATTATACTGTATGTCAACATGATCTAATGACAATTTAAAGTTAAAGTTAAAGTTAAAGTACCAATGATTGTCACACACACTCTTGGTGTGGCGAAATAATTCTCTGCATTTGACTTATCGCCCTTGATCATCCCCTGGGAGGTGAGGGAGCAGTGGGCAGCAGCGGTGCCTCGCCCGGGAATCATTTTTGGTGATTTAACCCCCAATTCCAACCCTTGAAGCTGAGTGCCAAGCAGGAAAGGAGTGAGTCCCATTTTTTATAGTTTTTGGTATGACTCGGCCGGGGTTTGAACTCACAACCTACCGATCTCAGGGCGGACACTCTAACCCAGGGGTCACCAACCTTTTTGAAACCAAGAGCTACTTCTTGGGTACTGATTAATGCGAAGGGCTACCAGTTTGATACACACTTATATAAATTGCCAGAAATAGCCAATTTGCTCAATTTACCTTTAATAAATAAATCTATATATATATAGAAAGAATTGGTATTTCTGTCCGTCATTCCGTCGTACATTTTTTTTCCTTTTACGGAAGGTATTTTGTAGAGAATAAATGATGAAAAAAACACTTAATTGAACGATTTAAAAGAGGACAAAACACACAAAAAATTTAAATTAAATTTTGAAACATAGTTTATCTTCAATTTCGACTCTTTAAAATTCAAAATTCAACCAATAAATATGAAGAGAAAAACTAGCTAATTCGAATCTTTTTGAAAAAAATGAAAAAATAATTTATGGAACATCATTAGTAATTTTTCCTGATTAAGATTAATTTTAGAATTTTGATGACATGTTTTACATAGGTTAAAATCCAATCTGCACTTTGTTAGAATATATAACAAATTGGACCAAGCTATATTTCTAACAAAGACAAATCATTATTTCTTTTAGATTTTCCAGAATAGAAATATGATTCTACAGATTTTCTAGATTTGCCAGAATATTTTTTTTTAATTGTAGTCATAATAAGTTTGAAGAAATATTTCACAAATATTCTTTGTCGAAAAAACAGAAGCTAAAATGAAGAATTAAACTAAAATGTATTTATTATTCTTTACATTAAAAAAAAAAAATACTTAAACATTGATTTAAATTGTCAGGAAAGAAAAGGAAGGAATTTAAAAGGTAAAAATGTATATGTGTTTAAAAATCCTAAAATAATTTTTAAGGTTGTATTTTTTGTCATAAATTGTCTTTCTGAAAGTTATAAGAAGCAAAGTAAAAAAAAAGAAGAATTTATTTAAACAAGTGAAGACCGAGTCTTTAAAATATTTTCTTGGATTTTCAAATTCTATTTCAGTGTTGTCTCTTTTAGAATAAAAAATGTCGAGCAAAGCGAGACTAGCTTGCTAGTAAATTAAAAAAAATAGAGGCAGCTCACTGGTAAGTGCTGCTATATGAGCTATTTTTACAGCAGGCCAGCGGGCAACTCATCCAGTCCTTACGGGCGACCTGATGCCTGCGGGCACCGCGTTGGTGACCGCTGCTCTAACCACTAGGTCACTGAGTAGGTTTAGCAGTCAAATAAATGAAATAAATTAGACTTAGACTTAGACTTCTTTTTTATTGTCATTCAAACTTGAACTTTACAGTACAAATAAGAACAACATTTCATTGCATTAGCTCTTGGTCACTTAGTAGGTTTAGCAGTCAATTAAATGAAATAAGTTAGACTTAGACTTAGACTTAGACTAAGACTTCCTTTTTATTGTAATTCAAATTTGAACTTTACAGTACAAATAAGAACGAAATTTCGTTGCATTAGCTCTTGGTAGTGCAGGATTTAAAAAAAAAAGCTATAAGGTGCAGATATAAATAAATAGATTACTGTACAGATAAATACATTGCACTTTTTCACATGCGTCCATGTTTATGGATGTATGTTATATTGTCTTTTTTTTAATTCCAGCGAGTTAATCCATTTTGGGGGGAGTTGAGGCGATAATTTAATTATGATGCGTTCAAGAGTCTTACGGCCTGAGGGAAGAAGCTGATACAGAACCTGGAGGTTCTGCTACGGAGGCTGCGGAACCTCTTTCTAGAGTCGAGCAGTGAAAACAGTCCTTGGAGGGGGTGGGAGGAGTCTTTGCAGATTTTCTGAGCCCTGGTCAGGGAGCTGCTTTTTGCGATCTCCTGGATAGGAGGAAGAGGAGTCCTGATAATCTTTCCCGCCGTCCTCACCCCTCTCTGGAGAGACTTCCAGTCTGAGGCATTGCAGGCTAACACAATAGTTTAAAAGGGAAAAGGGTGGAGTGCCAACTCCGGGTTGGGGTGGAGACCCTGCCCCAAGTGGAGGAATTCAAGTACCTAGGAGTCTTGTTCACGAGTGGGGGAAGAGTGGATCGTGAGATCGACAGGCGGATCAGTGCGGCGTCTTCAGTAATGCGGACGTTGTACCGATCCGTTGTGGTGAAGAAGGAGCTGAGCCGGAAGGCAAAGCTCTCAATTTACCGGTCGATCTACGTTCCCATCCTCACCTATGGTCATGAGCTTTGGGTCATGACCGAAAGGATAAGATCACGGGTACAAGCGGCCGAAATGAGTTTCCTCCGCCGTGTGGCGGGGCTCTCCCTTAGAAATAGGGTGAGAAGCTCTGTCATCCGGGAGGAACTCAAAGTAAAGCCGCTGCTCCTCCACATCGAGAGGAGCCAGATGAGGTGGTTCGGGCATCTAGTCAGGATGCCACCCGAACGCCTGCCGAGGGAGGTGTTTAGGGCCCGTCCAACCGGTAGGAGGCCACGGGGAAGACCCAGGACACGTTCGGAAGACTATGTCTCCCAGCTGGCCTGAGAACGCCTCGGGATCAACCGAGAAGAGCTAGACGAAGTGGCTGGGGAGAGGGAAGTCTGGGCTTCCCTGCTTAGGCTGCTACCCCCGCAACCCGACCTCGGATAAGCAGAAGAAGATGGATGGATGGATGGACAATAGTTTAAATTACCGTAAAGTAGGAATGATTCATGATCAATCAAATATTTTTATAGCTAGAGCATAAAAAAGTGGCTTCTAAATAAGTTTTTCAACATTATGAGAGCCCCCTAGACATGAGATAACACACTTTAGTCAACTTAAAGTCCGATATAGTAATGCTGGGTGAGGCTGAGCCAATCAGTGGCCACAATACTGAACAGCGTGCTTTCATTAGTGTGGTCTCTAGTGGAGAGTAATACTGTAGTATTGATATATTGTTTAGTTTATTTAGTCGATGCTATGCTTAAAAATGCTTCACAGAGGACCAAAAAATAGAAAAAGTTTTTCAATATTTCAAAAAATTGGTGATGTGGTAATGTTGCAATATTTGCATGTCTTTACGTCTAATTGGGAATTTAATTTGAAGAGTTAGGTCCTCCAACTCTATTACTTAAGTGGATTGTCATCTTTGATGGGCAATTGCAGTGAAGTGAATTATATTTATATAGCGCTTTTTGTCTAGTGACTCAAAGCGCTTTACATAGTGAAACCCAATATCTATTTTTTTTTATTATTATTTTTTTTTTTTTACATTTAAACCAGTGTGGGTGGCACTGGGAGCAAGTGGGTAAAGTGTCTTGCCCAAGGACACAATGGCAGTGATTAGGATGGTGGAAGCGGGATTGGAACCTGCAACCCTCAAGTTGCTGGCCCGGCCGCTCTACCAACCGAGCTATACCACCCCACAGTGGTAATGCTTGTGTGTGTGTGTGTGTGTGTGTGTGTGTGTGTCTGTGACTTTCAGAGGCTTCAACACCTCCACCTACTCCAGTTAGTACGACGACAAAGACGACACAAGGTGAGTTTCTGCATCTAAAGCCTTGATTCTATCCAAACAGTTCGTCTCATCATGACGCTTTCTGTTTCCGTCTCAGCGATGCCCAGCACTGCTTCTGACGCCATGACAGCAGGGATCCCCACCACTGAGATCCTCCCGTCCAACGCGACCCCAGGAACCGACCCCTCCACCCCACATTGGGCCCGCAGCAGGCGCATGCCCCACGGCAAAGAGTGTTACAGCTACGTGTACGGGACGTTTGCGGGTAACATCAGCATCATCGGTAGGTGGAAGGAGCCTTTTTTAGTGTGTTTATGTGATCTGATGCTTTTATTTTGGAGGGAAAAGGCAATCCAGTTGTATGGTACTGCCACCTACTGATCGTTGGGGCTTTTTTTTTTTTTTTTTTAAAGCACACGTTTGTAAGCAAGCTGTTTACTGATAATGTTAAAGGCCTACTGAAATTAGATTTTCTTTTTCAAACGGGGATAGCAGGTCCATTCTATGTGTCATACTTGATCATTTCGCGACATTGCCATATTTTTGCTGAAAGGATTTAGTAGAGAACGTCGACGATAAAGTTCGCAACTTTTGGTGCTGATAAAAAAGCCTTGTCTTTACCGGAAGTCGCAGACGATGACGTCACAAGGGTGAGGGGCTCCTCACGTCCTCACATTGTTTTTAACCAGAGCCTCCAGCAGCAAGAGCTACTCGGACAGAGAAAACAACAATTTCCCCATTATTTTGAGCGAGGATGAAAGATTTGTGGATGATGGTATTGATAGCTTGGTGCAGTGGGAAAGTGGCCGTGCGCAACCTGAGGGTCAATCGTTCAATCCCCACCTAGTACCAACCTCGTCACGTCCGTTGTGTCCTGAGCAAGACACTTCACCCTTGCTCCTGATGGGTGCTGGTTAGCGCCTTGCATGGCAGCTCCCTCCATCAGTGTGTGAATGTGTGTGTGAATGGGTAAATGTGGAAGTAGTGTCAAAGCGTTTTGAGTACCTTGAAGGTAGAAAAGCGCTATACAAGTACAACCCATTTATAATTTTTAGCGAAGGACTAGAAAAAAAAATAAATAAATAAAATAAAGTTTAAAAAAAAAGGTGATTGCATTGGGACGGATTCAGATGTTTTTAGACACATTTATTAGGGATAATTCTGGGAAATCCGCCTATCTTTCGATTGTGTTGCTAGTGTTTTAGTGAGATTAAATAGTACCTAATAGTCGGAGGGGTGTGTCCACGGGTGTCTTGAGGCCAGTGTCTGAGGGAAGTTACGGCAGATACAAGGACGGCGCAAACTCCACAGATCTCCCGTAAGAAGCGACATTTTTAAAACAATTTTCTCACCGAAACCTGCCGGTTGACAAGTGGTCGGGAACCATGTTCGCTTGACCGCTCTGATCCATAGTAAGGTTCACCTCCGGGAATTTTAAACGAGGAATCACCGTGTGTTTGTGTGGCTAAAGGCTAAAGCTTCCCAACTCCATCTTTCTACTTTGACTTATCCATTATTAATTGAACAAATTGCAAAAGATTCAGCAACACAGATGTCCGGAATACTGTTTAATTGCGCAATGAAACGAGACGACTTTTAGCCGCAAATGGTGCTGCGCTAATATTTCCTGACAGTCCGTGACGTCACGCGCACAGCCTCATCATTACGCGACGTTTTCAACAAGAAACTCCGCGGGAAATTTTAAATTGTAATTTAGTAAACTAAACCGGCCGTATTGGCATGTGTTGCAATGTTAATATTTCATCATTGATATATAAACTATCAGACTGCATGGTGGGTAGTAGTGGGTTTCAGTAGGGCTTTAAACTCTTGTTTATATTTATTTTGTTTTCTATCTTAATTATTAAAAGTACTGCCCGACTGCAGCTGAGACAGTCTCCAGCGCCACCCGCGATCCCAAAAGGGGCAAGCGGTAGAAAATGGATGGATGGATGATTATTCTCTCGATTACGTTAATAACTTACGGTGTTATTTATATATATAAATTTTACTTATATTTTATCATTCGTTGTAAACTATTTTTCAGATTTCGTTTGTCCTTAAAATAATGTTTTGTTTTCTTCCCTTTTCAAAATTTTTTTGCAGCACGTGTTTGTCACTTGCCTGTCTACATATATTAAAGTTTGATTTAAAAGTGGTTAAAAAAAAATTATACATTTACGGTTAACTGAGCTCCAAAACCAGATACCAGCTTTTACTAAGACCCAATTAATTTTTAAAGAGTGGAAATAATTTATTATTGTACCTGTAGATTGCAAAGTTGAGACTATGTTTTTGGTTATTACAAATATATTTTATCTAAATTTGAATTGTATTTTTCAAATGGGTATTATCTTCTCTGGTGAATACACAGCTTTATGTTCCTGTTCTTCTTCTACTTCCTCCTCCAGCTCTTCTTTGCAGCCATTACTGAACTGTCTGACAAAATGAACATTTGTGGAAATATTTTAGACAATTAGGCTATCCTGGTAGATTTTTTTTTTTTTTCAAGTTTTGATACTTGAGGATTTATCCCTGAATCATAGTTTTTTTTTTAATGCCATTCATCAATATTCACACCATTAGTATTAGCTTTAGCTCAGTTAACATGTTTAGGTACGACAGTTTGTTGAAGATAAACCTTTCTTACTGTACTTTGCAAACTTTACTGCAGATAAATCCTTTATTTTAAAATTACACATTTGACCTATTTTAGCTTTAATTCTTCCAAACTGAACTTCTACCTTCTGCTCCAGCTCTTCTTCTTTTACTTTATCCATCTATCCATCCATCCATCATCTTCCGCTTATCCGAGGTCGGGTCGCGGGGGCAGCAGCCTAAGCAGGGAAGCCCAGACTTCCCTCTCTCCAGCCACTTCGTCTAGCTCTTCCCGGGGGATCCCGAGGCGTTCCCAGGCCAGCCGGGAGACATAGTCTTCCCAACGTGTCCTGGGTCTTCCCCGTGGCCTCCTACCAGCTGGACGTGCCCTAAACACCTCCCTAGGGAGGCATTCGGGTGGCATCCTGACCAGATGCCCGAACCACAGCGGCTTTACGTTGAGCTCCTCCCGGATGGCAGAGCTTCTCACCCTATCTCTAAGGGAGAGCACCGCCACCCGGCGGAGGAAACTCATTTCTTTAAACACGTTTATTCAGTGGCAGCCAATACTCAACTGTGGTACAAACCCCGTTTCCATATGAGTTGGGAAATTGTGTTGGATGTAAATATAAACGGAATACAATGATTTGCAAATCCTTTTCAACCCATATTCAGTTGAAAGCACTACAAAGACAAGATAATTGATGTTCAAATTAATGAACTTTACTTTTTTTTTTGCGATATTAATTTAGAATTTCATGGCTGCAACATGTGCCACAGTAGTTGGGAAAGGGCATGTTCACCACTGTGTTACATCACCTTTTCTTTTAACAACCCTCAATAAACGTTTGGGAACTGAGGAAACTAATTATTGAAGCTTTGAAAGTAGAATTCTTTGTCATTCTTGTTTTATTTAGAGCTTTAGTCGTTCAACAGTCCGGGGTCTCCGCTTTCGTATTTTACGCTTCATAATGCGCCACACATTTTTGATGGGAGACAGGTCTGGACTGCATGCAGGCCAGGACAGTACACACACTCTTTTACTACGAAACCATGCTGTTGTAACACGTGGCTTAGCAATTTCTTCCCGAAATATGCAAGATAACGTTCCTAGGACGACAACATATGTTGCTCCAAAACCTGTATGGACCTTTCAGCATTAATGATGCCTTCACAGATGTGTAAGATATCTTTTACACACTGATGTCGGTTTTTGACGGAGTACCGCCTAAGGGATCAAATATCCGTAATATCATGGCTTAAGTGCAATGATTTCTCCAGATTCTCTGAACCTTTTGATGATTTTACGGGGTGATGTGCTGGATAGAAGGGGTTCTGGTGATTATCCGGGCTGCAGAGTTCTGGAGATGCTAAAGTTTGTGAAGTGACTTGTGAGGGAGACCAAACAGGAGAGAGTTGCAATAGTCCAGGCGAGAGGTGAACAGGCTATGGACTAATATGGCAGCAGTATGTGGGGTAACGGATGGGCGAAGACGATTAATGTTCCCTAGATGAAAGTAAGCAGACCGGGTAATGCTGTTTATGTGGGTTTGAAAGGAGAGTGTGCTGTCCAGGATGACACCCAGACTCTTGACTTGGAAGGAGGGGGAGACAGAGGAATTGCAGAGAAACGGACAAGCTGTTGGTTTTGGCGACAAGTAGGGTTTTTTTACCTACAAGTAGGATTTCAGTTGTATTACTATTAAGTTGAAGGAAATTGGATGAGAACCACTGCTTGAGTTCCCTGAGGCAGTCTGTAAGGGAGGAAGGAGGAAGAGAGGGAGTTGGTTTGGTTGAAATATAGAGCTGGGTGTCATCCGCATAACAGTGAAAATGTTTTTTTTAATTTATGGAAAATATTGCCAAGGGGAAGAATGTAAATGATGAAAAGCAGGGGACCGAGAACAGAGCCCTGGGGAACACCAGAGGAAACGGGAGACGGAGGGGAGTTGAACAAACTGAGTGTGGTCGGTGAGATGTGATCTAAACCAGTGAAGGGTTGTGCTTGTGATGCCAATACTGTGCAATCTATGGAGGAGGACAGGGTGTGAAATGGTGTCAAAGGCTGCAGTGAGATCTAAAAGGATTAGCTCTAAGTTGTAGCAGAAGTCAGCCGTGTACAGGGTGAACAGAAGAGGGGCCAGCACCGTTCCCTGCGGTGCTCCGGTGCTGCTTATCACAGTGTCAGACGTGATGTCCTTCAGTCTGACGTACTGTGGCCTGTCGGTGAGGTAGTTCGAAATCCAGGCAACCAGGCAGGGGTCCACTCGCATTTTGTAGAGCTTTTCCTGGAGGAGGCGGGGCTGCTGTTGTTGTGTGTTGTTACTGCGCTGGGAGGACGTTAATGAAACTGCCTAACAATAAACCCACATAAGAAACCAAGAATTCGCCCTTGATCATACTACAGTTATAACGTCATTGGGCAGACACGCTCTTTATACATGTCACTCAGGTCCGCATGGAGTTGGAGGGGGCGTGGCCTCCAGCTCCGCCTGAATTTCGGGAGGTTTTCGGGAGAGGCACTGAATTTCGGGAGTCTCCCGGAAATTCCAGGAGGGTTGGCAAGTATGCTCGGGCCGTACATTGGACACCCCTGCTTTAAACACGTTCACTTCATGGCAGCCACTACTCAACTGTAGTACAAAATAAACATATGTAAAATTACATTTCCGGCAATCAAACTGTCCTGGTATATATTTTTTCAAATATTGATATTCATCCCTAAATGATATACATTTTTTAGTTTAGCGCAGGGGTGTCAAACTCATTTTAGATAGGGGGGCAAATAGAGAAAAATCTACTCCCAAGTGGGCCGCACTGGTAAAAACAGGACAGCTTCTGATTGTTTTCTTTGTTTAAAAATAGAACAAGCACATTCTGAAAATGTACAAAACATGTTTTTTTATTTACACTAACAAGTTGCGGTTAATATTATTCTATATTTATTTGTCGTTATTTATATTTTTTGAATAAATTATGTGACAATGTTAATCAGCCAACTCATTGGTGTTAGTTTTAAATATATCAAGATTTAAAAAATATCAAAAGCAAATTACAGGATGTTATTTATGTAGTTCGCTCATTTTCCTTGTCTGGTGCACCAACGTGGTTTATTTATTTTCATATGTAGCATCATCTTCAAAGATACAAAGAATTGATATTGCGAAATCTAGTGGACACATTTAGAACCGCAGCTTTTTTAATTCAAAAATTTCTGCTTATTTTTATACTTAGCAAACTCATCCCGCAGGCCGGATAAAACCTGTTCGCGGGTCTCAACTGTTGTAAAAAATAAACCGTATTTCCTTGAATTGCCGCAGGGCATATAGTATGCGCCTGCCTTGAATTATGGCCGGGTCAAACTCGCTTTCCAAAATAATTAGCACATACTTAGTATTACCGCCTGGTCAAACTCGTGACGTCACGAGTGACACTTCCCCTGTCATAATTTTCAAAATGGAGGAGGCTGATTTTAATACTGGTAATTTGAAATCGCTTAAAGGGAAGAAGATTAAGAGCTATTCAGTAGGATTTAAGGTCCAAGCTTACATCACACTCAAATTTTTACTGCATACCTTTGGTAAGTGCCGGAGTGAGAAGAGGTTTTAAAATAATTAGCGCATGCTTACTTTTACCGCATGCCTTTGGTAACTGCAGGAGTGAGAAGAGGTTTTAAATTAATTAGCACATGCTTACTTTTACCGCATGCCTTTGGTAAGCGCAGGAGTGAGAAGAGGTTTTAAATTGATTAGCGCATGCTTACTTTTACCGCATGCCTTTGGTAAGTGCCGGAGTGAGAAGAGGTTTTAAAATAATTAGCGCATGCTTACTTTTGCCGCATGCCTTTGGTAAGCGCAGGAGTGAGAAGAAGTTTTAAATTAATTAGCGCATGTTTACTTTTACCGCATGCCTTTGGTAAGTGCCGGAGTGAGAAGAGGTTTTCAAATAATTAGCGCATGGTTACTTTTACCGCATGGCTTTGGTAAGCGCAGGAGTGAGAAGAGGTTTTAAAATAATTAGCGCATGCTTACTTTTACCGCATGCCTTTGGTAAGCGCAGGAGTGAGAAGAGGTTTTAAAATAATTAGCGCAAGCTTACTTTTACCGCATGCCTTTGGTAAGTGCCGGAGTGAGAAGAGGTTTTAAAATAATTAGCGCATGCTTATTTTTACCGCATGCCTTTTGTAAGCGCAAGAGTGAGAAGAGGTTTTAAATTAATTAGCGCATGCTTACTTTTACCGCATGCCTTTGGTAAGCGCAGGAGTGAGAAGAGGTTTTAAATTAATTAGCGCATGCTTACTTTTACCGCATGCCTTTGGTAAGCACAGGAGTGAGAAGAGGTTTTAAATTAATTAGCGCATGCTTACTTTTACCGCATGCCTTTGGTAAGTGCCGGAGTGAGAAGAGGTTTTGAAATAATTAGCGCATGGTTACTTTTACCGCATGGCTTTGGTAAGCGCAGGAGTGAGAAGAGGTTTTAAATTAATTAGCGCATGCTTACTTTTACCGCATGCCTTTGGTAAGTGTCGGAGTGAGAAGAGGTTTTCAAATAATTAGCGCATGGTTACTTTTACCGCATGGCTTTGGTAAGCGCAGGAGTGAGAAGAGGTTTTAAAATAATTAACGCATGCTTACTTTTACCGCATGCCTTTGGTAAGCGCAGGAGTGAGAAGAGGTTTTAAATTAGCGCATGCTTACTTTTACCGCATGCCTTTGGTAAGTGCCGGAATGAGAAGAGGTTTTAAATTAATTAGCGCATGCTTACTTTTACCCCACGCCTTTGGTAAGTGCCGGAGTGAGAAGAGGTTTTAAAATAATTAGCGCATGCTTACTTTTACCGCATGCTTTTGGTAAGCGCAGGCGTGAGAAGAGGATTTAAATTAATTAGTGCGTGCTTACTTTTACCACATGCCTTTGGTAAGCGCAGGAGTGAGAAGAGGTTTTAAAAATAATTAGTGCATGCTTACTTTTACTGCATGCCTTTGGTAAGCGCAGGAGTGAGAAGAGGTTTTAAATTAATTAGCGCATGCTTACTTTTACCACATGCCTTTGGTAAGCGCAGGAGTGAGAAGAGGTTTTAAATTAATTAGCGCATGCTTACTTTTACCGCATGCCTTTGGTAAGCGCAGGAGTGAGAAGAGGTTTTAAATTAATTAGCGTCCCGGCGGCAATTCAAGGAAATACGGTATGTAAAATTGAATTTTGGGTAATTAAACTGTTCTGGTATATTTTTTTTCAAAATTCGATACCTGATAGCAGACTTATCCTTGAATGGTATTTTCATTTTTTTTATTTAGTTCCATTTAATAATACGTTCTCACTAATAGCATTAGCTTTAGCCTAGTTAGCATGTTTCTGTAAGCTAGCAAACAGACAAAGTTAAACTTTGACGACTATGGATTAAAAATAAAAGCAATTGATAAAAATAGCCATTTTTCTGTCACTTTCACAAGTAAAACGTGACAATTATGTTCCACAGAGCCCAAGCAACAACTACAGAGCGAAGCCAACAGCCGTATTCTTGATGTGATGGCCGCCAGAGTAACCAAGACTGACGTCACTTTCCTGGTGAAGTGCTTGGGCAGGTGAGTGGGACACACCAATTGAAGACCTCCAGGACCAAAAAACTTGGAATAAAACATCTCACCTGGGCGGTCAGCATCCCCACGTCGGCGTGTACCATCGTGTCGGACGCCACGTGCTCGTGGGTGCACAGCATCGTGTGCGACAAGGTGCCGCCGTCCGCCAAGTGCCAGGTGACCCTGAGGAGAAGCTTCCCCCAGCCGGGCACCTACTGCGTCAACATCACCCTGGAGGACTCCAGCAGCTTGACTCAGACTACCACGACCGTCACCGTCAATAAATCCCAACTAGGCCCAGGTGAGGGTGCACAAAATAGGGGCAAGAAAGTGTTGCAGGAGGTTCATTAAGTTTCCTCCATAGAGTCCCAGACACCCGACAATTCCATGGTGATCCTCACTACCAGCGCTGTCCTGCTCGCACTTTTTGCACTTATTGCATGTGTGGTCTACAGGTAAGGAAAAATTTCAAACCAAATCTATATTATATATTAGGGGTCACCAACCTTTCTGAAACCAAGAGCTACTTCTTGGGTACTGATTAATGCGAAGGGCTATCAGTTTGATACACACTCAAATAAATTGCCAAAAATAGCCAATTTGCTCAATTTACCTCCATGTTATTATTAACAATTAATATTTATCGTTGTGGAAACACTGATCATCTTAATGATTTCTCACAATAAATATATATAGAAACAGATAAATATTTTTATAAATATATTTAGACTCTTTAAAATTCAAAATTCAACCGAAAAAAAGGAGAAAAACTAGCTAATTCGAATCTTTTCGGGAAAAAAAAGTAAAAATAATTTATTGAACATGATTAAAATTTTTTCCTGATTAAGATTAAAATCCAATCTGCACTATGTTAGAATATATAACAAATTGGACCAAGCTATATTTCTAACAAAGACAAATAATTGTTTTGAATTTTACTCATAAGTTTGAAGAAATATTTCACAAAAATTATTCGTCAAAAAAAACAGAAGCTAAAATGAAGAATTAAATTTAAATGTATTTATTATTCTTTACAATAAAAAAAATAAATTTACTTGAACATTGATTTAAATCCTAAAATAATTTTTAAGCATGTATTTTTTTCTCTAAAATTGTCTTTCTGAAAGTTATAAGAAGCAAAGCAAAAAAATAAACACATTTATTTAAACAAGTGAAGACCAAGTCTTTAAAATATTTTCTTGGATTTTCAAATTATATTTGAGCTTTGTCTCTCAGAATTAAAAATGTCGAGCAAAGCGAGACCAGCTTGCTAATAAATAAATCAAATTTAAAAAATAGAGGCAGCTCACTGGTAAGTGCTGCTATTTGAGCTATTTTTAGAACAGGCCAGCGGGTTACTCATCTGGTCCTTACGGGCTACCTGGTGCCCGCGGGCACCGCGTTGGTGACCCCGGTTATATATATATGTATATATATACACACACACACACATACATACATACATACATACATACATACATACATACATACATATATATGACATTTATTTTTACTTAATTGTCTCTCTTCCAGACGCTACAGGGTGTACCGCCCTGTGACAAGCCCCCTGGCGGAGGACGCCCGCAGCCGTGGTGCGTTTGGCGGCAGAGTGATACGCCTGAGGGAGGCGCTCTTCCCCTCCAGCGAGGAGCGGCATCACCTGCTGACTGAGCGGCGCCCCATGTAGGTGGCCCTCTGTCATGGCACCCAATAACTGACAATTGCCCTACACATTTCATAGCAAAACAAGATTTATGTTCATATAAACTCTATAGTCGTAATTTGTTTGCCAGACCAGGTAGTATCAATATTTTACAATCTCCTGGCTCACGAGTGGAATCATTTGGTTCGCATTAATCAGTAATGACACTAATCAAAGAAGCATGGACACGAATAAAAGTTGTCAAGTTTTTGTCAAAAGCATTTCTCGCAGGAATTTTCTCAAGCAAGCTTTTTTGAGGTGCCAAGTATATTTAACGTCAGTTTTACGGTATGAAACTGGAACAGCATTTAATAACACACTTGTAACATAACAGCTTTTTTGAAGACATTATCCTAATTAAAGGAGCATCTTTTCCTCAAAAGTATTAAGTTTCGGCTTTGAAGGCGCATTAAAACAATATCACATGACCATAAATAATACATGTTATATTGCTACTATGGTATATTTTGTCTACAGTAATTTATACCTCTTGTTTTTGCCCTCTTTTTGTGCACGATGCTTTCCATCCTTTGTAACTGAGCTACTGTGTGGAACAATTTCCCTTGTGAATCAATAAAGTTTGTCTAAGTTGATACACATGTGAACACTTGCACTATCAACTTTTTCTTTTCCACGATTACAGTAATCAGTTGCTAGAAAAGCTTTGCTAACAGTAACTCAGGGGTCCATAGCGCTCATTTGTAACAGCCCATGACACATTTGAACAATATTACAAAAAAAAATTAAAAAGTCAAATACAAGCGCAAAGAAAGAAAATGTTGCATTGACATTAACAAAACTGCAATGTGGTCAATTTGTACTTTAAAACTGTCATTGCTCAAAATTAACTGATCGATCTGAAGTTGATCACGAGACTTAAGCCTTGAAAGTAAAAATTAAATGTTAATGTGACTCATATTTAACACTATAATCAGTTGAGGCCTTTTGGATCCCCAAGGACTTTAGAAAGATTTATTTTTTTAAATGCTAAAAAAAAAAAGGTTAAAACAAAAAGCAATATTATATTGCTATTTAAGGCTTAAATTACCTCACATCAAATTACACATTTTTGAAGGAGAATTCTGCATGTTTTCTGTTTTTGCTAATTAAAATTTTGACCAAATGGGCATAAAACCAAAAAAAAAAAAATTCAATGTCATTGGATAGATCTAAAGTTTTTCTTTTGATCTCTTAGCATTGAAAGTATTTATAGGACTTATTTTAAACACTTGAATTGGTCCTTTAACATTCACCCACATTGAGGGAAGCCCTAATGGTGGTATTGTTTTTCCAAAAGTAAAATATCAAGATGGAAAACGTTTGGACACCCTTGGCTTAACTTCTCCAGGTTATGCGGATGGATTCATCTGTTTTAATACACTGATGTACAAACAGGATATTTCATCAAAATGATTTTTCTGTCCTTTATTCAGAGGCATTTGACAAGTGGAACTGTGTGAGACAGGGGGTGAAAGGGCACAAGCATGTTTGCAGACGGGCAAATCGGGATTTTAATGCTGTAGTAGTTAGATCACTTTTCCAAAAAAAAACTAAAAAAGAAAACCAACCCAATCCCTGAAATGTGTCCCGTCAGAGAATGTTCAGCATTACACAGCTAACAGAAGAAGATAGCTACCAAGAGAAATCATAAAAATACAGCAATTGAGTAGCATTTGTGAAAGACAAAGAGGAAAACAAGACAGGACTTGTATCTATTTTGTAGTCTTACAAATCGGAAAAAAAAAGCAGGCCCTTTAAAAAAACAAAAAACTGTATTCTTGACTATTGAATGCTAAATCAAAACAGGGGATTTGACTTTTTTTCCCCCCACAAACAAACCCAAGCAAGAAGTTCAAATACATGGAAGCCACACCACCAAAAAGAGAAAGCAGAAATAAATGGCGATGGTCTGAGTTCAATTAAGCCAAAAAGAGTACATAAATATTGAAAAATGATTTTTTTCTTTTTCCACTTTTGATTCAATTCTAAAGAGTACATGATTTTTTTCTTTTCTATCATTTCATTCATTTCTGGGAAAAGGTGAGGGGTTTAATTCTAACAAATAGAATGCCTCTACTTCAAATACTTGTCTAAAGAGGTAGATCCAAACAAACTGCAGAGGAGGGGGGTTGGGGGTGATGTTAGGATGGCGCCCGTGTTGGAAAAAAGTGTTCTGATGGGGGGAGGGGCTGAGGTATAGGTGCGCACTGGCGCTCAGTGGGAAGCGAGGAGAAGGGGGGGCCTGCTTAGTGGCACAACAGTACCCCCCAAGCCCCGCCCCCTATAGCTGAGGTAGACGGCGTTCTACTGTGGTACACGACTTCTACCACCATCAACATATTTACATTCGGCACGAACACACAAGTGACTTTTCCCGGGGAGGAAGGGGCGGGGCGGTGGGACTCCCCCCTCTCCCCTCGAAAGTCACTTTGTGTCACAGAGAATGTCGTAACTAAAAAAGAAAAATGGCATCCATCAGTGCGACTCCCCCTCCCCTCAGCGACCCTCGGCATGCAGTGGTCGGCGTCAGGCGACCGACACAAACGAAAAGGTTTCACAAAGCAACAAGGTCAATCCCCAACCCAAATGGCATCGCTGGAACCGTGTTACGGCCGGGTGGCGTCTTTTCCACTTTTTCTTGCGAAAACAACAAAAAAACGATGTTTGGCCCCGGGGGGGAAAGTGAGGCGATTGGCTGTGGATGCTGAGGCGCCACCTCCACGCTATGTACAGGTCATGTGGAGGCGCTCGCACCGACAACGCCGCACCAGAGTTCAAGGCAAGGTCCGTTGGCAGCCGACCAAGGAAGAATTTTCCACTTTTCTTAAAAAAATAAAAAATGTTCAAAGACTATCAGCTTTATAAAGTATACAAAATACCACAAAAGCAAAAAAAAAAAAAAAGAAAAGCAAAAAGAAAGGAACAATTTTTTTCTTATATATCTATATATCATCATTTTCTTCTGAGGTACTAGATCCTGAGGTAGTTAAGTAAAATGCATATTCAATTCTTTTTTGACGGGCAGCAGCAGTTCAGCACCTTTTCCCAAAGTGCTGCCCTCACCTCTAAATATATAGATATATATAGATATATATATATATATATATATATAAGCTCATATGTATAGGTCTATTTATAAAATGCATCCGAATTGATATAAAATGCCACTTGGATTGGCCGCACCCTCTCCGGGGTCCTGCGGGCCTCAAACAACATGGCCGAGCCAACTCTCCACCCAAGTTAACCTCTGGCGTGAAAGCAATGCCTTTTTTCCTCTTTTTGTTGCCTCTCATGAGAAAGCTTCGTCGGCCAATCCGAGAGTGAAAAACCAAATGTGGAGTCAAGCGAGGAGGGTCCTTAGTTCTTCTTTAGTGTGTTGCAGAGTAAAAAGAAGACAAATAAAAAAAGAGGGATGGAAGGGAAAGGGAGGATAGATACACACCCGTGAGGGGGTGGGGGGAGAGAGGGGGGGGTGGAGGGGTGTGTACCTGTGAGGGCAGGTGACGTGATGGCGGTCCTGCCAACGTTCCCACAGTGATGCAGACAGGTGAGGTGGGTGCAGCTCGAGAGGCGTGGTTTAGCGAGGGGGGAGAGGGAGGGAGGGGGAGAGGCGGTCTCTTAGCCACACGTGAAAGTTCGAGCGAGACGAGGAGAGGCCGGATGTTCTCGTCGATTTCCAACGACCTTCGACCCCCCCCTGAGATGAGCTTCTCCCCCCTCCGTCTTGGGGTAGCCAGGCAGCTTCAGTCACCGCTTCCTCCAGGAGCACCGGTGGGGCGTCACTTCCTGCGGGGCAGCGGAGGCTGGGCTCCTCCGGGTGCCGGCTTGGGCTGCTGCTGTCTCCTCACCTGAGCCAGGATCTCCTGGATCTTCCTCTGGGCCAGCTGGGGAGGTCAAAGGTCACGTTAAAAGACAAGGTCAGGGGTCAAAGTCCTGTTCATGGCTGCCCTGAGGGCCACCTCTTACAGTACACACTGTATTTTTCAGACTATTTTCCCCAAGCTTTGAACCCTGTCGGTTAAAAAAAAAATTGATGCGGATCATTGATGGATTTTTCCTCGCCGACAGCCATGTTTCATTTTTAACACCAACAGAAAAAGTGTGGTATTGTTTGAGACGCCATCTTTTGGACTGATTCGCTCACCGAGTTGAAAATGTATTTCCTCTGTTGTGCCTTGAACCGGAAGTATATCTGTTTTGTCAAGCCGTCCTTAGCGTTCCTACTTGTCTGAAATCTTCACTTCAACAAACGTTTGTAAGTTATACAATATAACTACAACAATTCTTACTTACTAAAGCGTCCCATACGCGATGTCTGAGTGTTTTAATGCATATTTGACCGATTGTTTGTTTTAATATTATTTACTTACAACGGCATTCTTATTGCATTGTTTTAGTTTCACAAATTCCTCAGTATATTCACCAAACGTCGCCGTGGAGTTATTGAGTCTGTTTAGCTAATTGGAGAACTAGCTTTCACAGCTAGTGGGTCCATGACGATGACTTCTGTTTGTCTGATCAGCCGTTTTACTGCCGTGACAGACACCATTTGGAAACAATGTATGTAAATAAACATTTACAGACTATTTTGTACCAGTACATATCTGCGTCTTATAGTCCGGTCGGTGTGGTTATCCATCCATCCATTTTCTACCGCTTGTCCCTTTTTTGGGGTCGCGGGAGCCTATCCCAGCTGCATTCGGGCGGTAGGCAGGGTACACCCTTGACAAGTCGCCACCTCATCACAGGGCCACAGATAGACAATCAACCTATCCCCAGGTGCATGTCTTTGGAGGTGGGAGGAAGCCGCAGTACCTAGAGGGAATCCACGCAGTCACAGGGAGAACATGCAAACTCCACACAGAAAGATCCCGAGCCCAGATTGGACCTAGGACTACTCAGGATCTTTTTATTGTGAGGCAGAAGCACTAACCCCCATTCCACCGTGCTCCCCCGGTGTGGCTAAAATATCCATCCATTTTCTACCGCTTGTCCCTTTTGGGGTCTCGGGGGGTGCTGGAGCCTCTCAGCTGCACAGGGCCAACACAGACAGACAGACAACATTCACACTCACATTCACACACTAGGGCCAATTTAGTGTTGCCAATCAACCGATCCCCAGGATATGGTTTTGGCGTTGGGAGGAAGCCGGAGTACCCGGAGGGAACCCACGCATTCACGGGGAGAACATGCAAAATCCACACAAAAAGGTCCCGATCTCGGGATTAAACCCAGGACTGCTCAGGACCTTCGAATTTATTGTGAGGCACATACACGTGGCTAATATATATACAAATATTTTTTTAATTCTAAAATTTGTTTGGTGCGCTCGCTAGCACAGAAATTATGGTATATTGAAATCTGTAACTGCTTCATATTTATTCTACTTTGCTTTGAAATCATAAGTCCAAGTGACAATATTGGGTATCGGTCTAACATCAACAACAACAACAACAAAATTGTCAGAGGAATTGGTCTTGTGTGTAAAATGTCCGATATAAGCTGTGATGCAAACATTTAATAATGATAATGATTTAGATTTATGGCTTGACGGTGGCAGAGGGGTTAGTGCGTCTGCCTCACAATACGAAGTTCCTGCACCCCTGGGTTCAAATCCAGGCTCGGGATCTTTCTGTGTGGAGTTTGCATGTTCTCCCCGTGAATGCGTGGGTTCCCTCCGGGTACTCCGGCTTCCTCCCACTTCCAAGGACATGCATCTGGGGATAGGTTGATTGGCAACAATAAATTTGCCCTAGTGTGTGAATGTGAGTGTGAATGTTGTCTGTCTATCTGTGTTGGCCCTGCGATGAGGTGGCGACTTGTCCAGGGTGTACCCCGCCTTCCGCCCGATTGTAGCTGAGATAGGCGCCAGCGCCCCCCGCGACCCCAAAAGGGAATAAGCGGTAGAAAATAGATGGATGGATTAGATTTATATAGCGCTTTTCTAGACACTCAAAGCACTTCACTTGAGCAATGCTGGACATGAGCCTAACTTGATTATTGTGGTCACCTAGATGTCACCAAACATTACCATTGCACTTCAATTCGAAGACAGCCTAAGTCTGTCATATGTAGTGATGGGTCTCGGAAATTGGTTCCCAGCATATCGCTTGCCATTCTTCCCCCAAATGATTCCTTTAAGGCAGGGGTCGGCAACCTTTACCACTCAAAGAGCCATTTTGACCCGTTTCACAAAATGAGGAAGACAATGGGAGCCGCAACTATTCTCGCCAATATCTGCTGGTGGTCACCCGGATGACAAGAATAAGGGCATGCTATGAAGCCATTGCCTTAAACACCTTCTACAACATGTACAAACTGCTTGCCAGTGAAGCAAAATGTTGTGAGAGGCGTCCGCAGATGCACGCACACGACTGGAAGGCATACTGGGTGACACAGAGTACACTGACGGTTGTGATATAAACAACTTTAACACTCCTACTAATGTGCGCTACACTGTGAACCCACACAAAAGAAGAATGACAAACACATTTCGGGAGAAAATCCTCACAGTAACACAACATAAACGCAACACAACAAATACCCACAATCCTTTGCATCCATGACAATTCCTGACTATGTTATACACCCCGCGAGCACCAAACCCCCCCACGCCCTCCCTGCGTGGTTGAGGTGGGCGGGGTTTGGTGCTCCCGGGGTGTATAACAGTCAGGATTTGTGATGGATGCAAAGGATTCCGGGTATTTGTTGTGTTGCGTTTATGTTGTGTTACTGTGAGGATTTTCTCCCGAAATGTGTTTGTCATTCTTTTGTGTGGGTTCACAGTGTGGTGCACATTAGTAGAAGTGTTAAAGTTGTTTATATCACAACCGTCAGTGTACTCTGTGTCACCCAGTATGCCTTGCAATCTCATACATGTGCCGATAGAAGCAGCGAAATGCATGTGTCCGGTCGGCACGCAAATAGCATTCCGTGAATGGCGGGCGCGATGACGTTCAAGAGGACGTTAAGAGTAATATCATCACGGCACGTCCTTAATATCGTAGTTTGAGTGAAAATTCGAGAACGTTGACTCCGGGTGATGTCCGGGAGAGGCATTGAATTCCGGAATCTCCCCGCAACAATCTGGGGGGTCGGCGATTTTGCGGCTGAGCCGCATCAGAGTTGCCAAAGAGCCGCATGCGGCTCCGGAGCCGCGGGTTGCCGACCCCTGCTTTAAGGGTTCCTGCGGGCGGGAGTAAGGTCATTCATTACCCAATGTGCAGACAACGTTGTGCCCAGGTCGCAGAAAGGCTCCACAATTTGACTCCATGTTACAAGAAAAGATTGCAATAACTGCAAGGTTGCTAAATGATCAAGAAGAGGACTGTGCTGAAACATTTGAACTCACAGCGTGCTGCAACTTTAAATTAATTTCGTGTTTTTTTAACCGCTCCTATGTCTTCCTAGTAGCAGTCCTATGGCCTTAATACAACAGGTGCTATCATGTTACGGACATTAGCTGTTCAATTGGCATGAATGGTTTCATTTAGATCTGCATGACCAGAGAGACTGATTGGCTCCGAGGCGGCCAGAAAGTACTCGCTCCAGGTCACGTCTGCCGCGCTACGGACGTCAAACAGTGATTGAGTTTGTGGTCAAAAGCTTGCATCCTTTGCCACACTACACATCCTGTTTCCAGTAGACAAAACTTCAATTGTATTCAGAGAAAAGTTGCATGTTTTCTTTAACCACAATTTCACTCATTTCAAATTTTACAGGAGAAACTCATGAACATTCATGAATTTCAAAATGTGAAACTAACATGTGATATTCACTCATTACATACATATGTTAAGCCTTCATCATCATTGTAATGATCATAGCTTACAGTTTTTAAAACCCCATATAGAAATTTTCAATTCAAGGTTATTCATTAACTGCTAATCACGGCTTGACACATCTCACTTTGCATGCAATATGTTATATCACATGTTACATTCATATTTTCTTAAATTGTAAAGAATAAGATTTATTATTTTTATTTTTGAAATCGTTGTTTTCTATGCTGCGTATGTGCTTCTTAAGACATCCCTGTGGGCTTTTTAAGGTCACGTAATCGCTAAACTCAACTCAATTGATGCTAACCCACTTTTTCCTCTTTTTCCAAATAAGTATCCATTAGAGAACCGAATCGTCAAGCGGAATCAGAACCATAAAAATCTGATGAAAAATTGAAATTATAAAAGAGATTGGTGTTTTTCAAACCTACCGTATATTTCGGTAATCGCAGTTTTTTTCATAGTTTGGATGGGGGTGCGACATATACTCCGGAGCGACTTGTGTGTGAAATTAACACATTACCATAAAATTTTAAATATTATTTATCTAATTCGCGGAAGAAACGAAGAAAATGTCAGCAATCGTCACACACACGTCGGCAATCATCACACATATACATCAAGCAATAAGAATTCGGCAAGGGAGGGTCATGGCAGACGTACATTGTGGGTCATGGGATGCTAACTGCTATATGCTACTGCCGTAGCTATTAAAATAGATAATTTCAACGTTGGCGGTAACTTATAAAAACTGAGAGGGGCTGAACAAAATTGGCACCGAAAAGGAAATCATATACTGCAGATTACAAGCTGGACTTAGTGAAATATGCAGCAGAAAACGACAAGAGGAAGCGGCGCATACCTTTTGGAGTTGGCAGAGTTGTTTAGAAGAGACATTGAGGAAGAAGATTTCATCGGATTTATCGATTAGGGGTGACAGATTGTGTGGTTCTTCTATAGGTTATAATTATTTGAATGACTCTTACCATAATATGTTACGTTAACATACCAGTCACATTCTCCGTTGGTTATTTTTTGAGTCATATAACGTACACTTATTCAGTCTTTAGTTCATTATTCTTCATTTATTTTAAATTGCCTTTCAAATGTAAATTCTTGGTGTCGGATTTTATCAAAAAAAATTTCCCCAAAAATGCAACTTATACCCCAGTGCGACGTAAATATGTTTTTTCCTTTCTTTATTATGCATTTTCGGCCGGTGCGACGTATAATCCGGAGCGATTTATAATCCCAAAAACACGGTAATATTCTGACAAATTTCCCTTGATCAAACACTTCCTAACATTTTCTGCTACAAAATATACCAATATTCGTGCTGATATCGCTATCGACCAATACTCAAGGCTCCGATAAGGGTTGGCATTTATTTTTGACAACCAAAAACGTGTTGGAATATTTTGTTGCATGGTCAGATAATCAAAAAGTTTGGAAGAAACGGCATGCAAATCTTTTGTGTTGAAAAAATAAATTTAAATAATATAAATTAAGTGCTTTATTTACGCACGTTATTTCCTAAAATGATGTGGCAGACCAGATTTAACCCCCAAGCTTGGACACCTGTGATGTAGCCCGTGATGTCACACCTTCAAAATTAAAGCATGGCAGTAAAATATCAGTACTGTCACGAGCCACATAAAATGGTATGGCCCCCGGGCTTTGAGTGTAGCACCTGTGCACCACATCTCAGAGTTTCCCATACAAATGGGCCAGAAATACTGCAAATAGACCGTTATAGAAATATTGAGCGCTCTGTTTGCCCTTGCTCATAAACACATAATGATGGGACCGTCAGGGAATACAGCATGTTAGTAGTACAACGCTGTACAGTAAGTGGCATTATAACCTGGTCTGCTAAACAATGAGAAATGAGCGAGTTGTGATTTATTTTCGATAAACAATGTTCTCTCAATCACACCTTCCAGACTTCCGTATAAAAGGAATTTTCAAAATTCAAAGCGCTCTTATAATTTTTTATGAATATGCCTTTCCAGTTTTGTAAGCATTTTACCCGTTATGGTACTAATTCTCAAAATCGCTATTTTTCGGTATTTGTGTGTGAATAATTGTTTGTGATGATGAAATCATATCTTTATTGCAACATTTAAACAATCCGATTATTTTACCTGTTGTCTAGTTACATCTAGACGTTAGATGAAAGTCGTGTTTGTATTGATGGTGTTTTTTTTCCTTTGTTGCATCATAAAAAAAGTGTTATTACTGTAAAATATGTACTTATTAAGCAGCATCCGTTTGATTGTATCGTGCATCTTACCAGGAGGCGGATTCACATTAAACCCGTTTTAAAATCTCTGCATTGGCTCCCCGTGTGTTTCAGGAACAATTTTAAAGGTGGTTCTTACGGTTTATAAATGTTATGGTATTGGGCCTTCTTATCTTTTAGATTTGCTTTTACCCAACAAACTATCATCTCCTAATTATTCCAAAAGTCAGGACACAAAGTCTGAGGATTGCATCCTTCCACCATTATAGCACTAAGGAACATCTTGCCGGAGGACCTCAAGGGCTGTGGAGAACGTTCACGTGTTTAAGAGCAAGCTTAAAACCCAAATTTTTGATGTGGCTTTTACCCAATAATGAATTTGATTGAAGCCATTGGTACTTTACTTTTTATCTTTAGTTATACAAGATTTTATTTAGTCCTATTTATTATATATTTACTGTATACAAATTTTTTGTGTGTTTATTTTTTACGTTCATAGGTCTTACTTGTATTTTAACCTTTATCTCTACTCATGGTTCTTACCATTTACAGATATTATTTTTACTCTTCAACGTTCCACAAAGGGAGCCATCTGCATCAAGGGTTATCGGCCATGTTTGAGGGGGCTCCTCGTGTAAGCGTCCTGGTGGTCATGGTCTGACGACCTCCGGGTGCACCTGGCTTCTCTGTAGTCAGCCACGCATTATTTGTTCACATATTTGGGTATGTTGTGTGTGTGTATGTGATAATGGGTCATCTGGGTCATCGGGGTATTGTTTAAGTTTGTAGAGCCCTGAGTTGCATTTATTTTATGTATGAAAAGCCCTTCATAAATAGTTTGATGGATTGATCTTTGTTTTAGTTTTAATTTACATATTTGGAGATGTTGAAATTGCAATGTAAAATCACTAATGCTAATAAGTAGCATGTCAATAGCAAAGCCAATGTATATTGGAATCAAGCTAACGCATCTGTGAAACGGTGGAACCTGACTTTACTTACGTTGGCGTTTTGAGTCAATTTGTTGGCATTGAAAATTGCAGCATTACCTTGAGGTAGTTTGAGTTTGCTTTCAGCGCTGCTGGAGTGATTGTCAAGTGCCAAAGTGCAAAGAGTTGGCAACCGGGCATGACTTCAAGCGCAACCCAGCTGCCGTAACGTGGCACACTTGGATTTTACGTAAATTGGTGCCCAGTAAGACTAGCGGGACTCGGTCGGTGCCAAAAAAGCACTGTGTTGGGTCGCCATGCCGAGCTTTGACCAACACTTGAGACACATCTTATGCTCCTAAAACAATTGTTACACTTTAAAAGCTTTGTCATGAAAACTTCAGTGGAACTCAATATAACTTTAAAATGTACTGAAATGGCAGTAGGAAGGTTCACAAGCCTAGCAAAACATGGCTAACGCTAACGAGAACAAAACATTTATTCCAAAAAAGACAATTTTTGTCAGTGGTTTAGATTTGCGGCAACAAGTTTCTTTAAAAAAGACAGCAGCACAACAAACTTATTCCAGCATCTGAAACGGTATCGAGCCAAGTGGGGGAAATGCAACTCTTCACATGGCCAACAAGATCGCACCAACCAACACCAGCTAAGAAGCGTCTTACTGTGGTGGACTCATTTACACGACTACTCCGTCACGTGTTGGAGAACAATGCACAGGGCGATCACTAAAATAGAGGCTCGGCACATCCAAACTGGACAGCTCGAGTGCTGCTGCAAAACTCTTGTGGAATTATGAGGCATTTAATCATCAATATATGATGTGTACATTGTCTTTAACATCAGTACACACGAACAAGGAGCCCAGGATACTTCAGGGAAAAGTCTGCCTTTATATACTTACTAAAACTACATAGTCCTCTAAATGTTTTACTTGATTATTTATTTCCATACCATGTACAATACTACATTTTTATTCAAGACAGAAGTTCTGATAGATAGATAGATAGATAGATAGATAGATAGATAGATAGATAGATAGATAGTACTTTATTTACTACAAAACAAAAAAATATTAAAAGTGGCCCATTTGACTTTTCACTTTGCTGTCCTTGGTGGAAAAATTTTGGACACCCTAGTTCTCGGTACTAAAACCCATTCAATGTATCTCAATAATTTAATTCTTTTTTTACAATTTGCAATGGACCAAAAATGGCTACAGGAACACATGTTTGACACCCATGATGGTTGCTATACCTAGATACAACACTTCCCTTGGAGCTGGTGGCCTACGCTAGTGGGGCAAAGTGCCAAGGAATTTCTTTGTTATCGACGGCATGAAACGATAAGAATTCTGGCACAATGTGCTGCATAGAGTTGCAAAACACGATGTAGGGTTGAAACAAGGACACTGGAAATCACCTTTTCATAGGTCATTTGATTTAATGTATATTAATAGCACATGATATGACGATTAGAAAAGAGCAAATTATGATTTATTTTCAATGTACTGTTCCCTCTATTATCACAGGGATTAGTAATATTAATTTATGACGTATTGCGTCGCCTTAACGGGGCTGTTTGCAACCTTGACGCTGACGCCTAGAGGGCGCCTAAAGTGTTGTAAGCATTATATTCCACCCTTTTATGAAAACTACTCACATATGTAACACGTGCATGCCGGTTATCTAATTTTTAATATCTAGAGCATCGTATTAACATGACTGCCTTGGTGCAAGTGCACCGGCTCCCTGTGTGTGCGAGTGGATGAGACAGCGGTGAGTGACAAGTAGTGTTGCGGGATATATGATAAATGATACAAATTTGGCCGATGACAGCTTGTAATATTAGTCGTATTGTGATAATGCATGTTAACACATTCGAGCTGGGTCCCGTAAATTTAACAGGGACAAGCAAACAGTAAATTAGCAATAATTATTAGCAAATATATATCACGATAGAGATGTTAGATCAGGTTACCTATCGCAAGCCATCCAACAAATTTTATTCAATAGGTTATAATTTTAGTAGCCCAATTAGGTTCATTAGGTCTTCAAAGATTTACGCATTTTTTTCCTCCAATAGCCAGACCTCTGTTTTTTTCCTCCAATAGACGGTGTGGCCGTCCTCATCAATTCTGGGGTCAAACCTCACACTAAACTAAGATCGTTGTTAGTCCGCCTTAAGGACAAATTAGACCAAGAACACAAATGCAATATAATATCAGATCGCTTGTTTGTCGTGTAACAAATCATAAGTGGGAGGAACAGCCTTTAGCATCAAGAAGAGAGCACAGAACATGTGAAACGGAAGCATGCCCACAGGCCAACAGACAACAAACAGAAGAAGAGCAAACCCCTGCAAGAGGGACAACGACCTCATGAATCAAGACAATGCACAGGTCGTTAGCACCCACATCAGCAAACGCGCCCCCCAGACTGTGAATTGGGACGAAGGGGCGCAACAACCTTCCTACACCTGGGACACAGTCCTGAACAGGTTGGACTACAGGTGGCGCCGTGAGCCTGCTACTACAAGCAGGAAGACGGCACCAGAAACAGTTTAAAACAGCTGAGCAGACACATCACAACATCATCCAGTGACAACCTCTGGGGAAGACCACAGTTGTAGCCGATACTGTCAGGTACAAATAAACATGTCTGGCTACAGAAAAAAAAACAAAAACAAAAAAAAAAAAAAACGTAATATTTTTTGGTTTGAAAAAAAATCGCCAACAACCCCTTTATATGGGAAGGTGACTTCTGCCAAGTGACTGGCTGCTATTCACATATTTGTGATATAAATGGTAACAGAGCCTGCAACGAGGTGGCAACTTCTCCAGGGAGTACCCCGCCTTCCACACGAATGCAGCTGAGATTGCCTCCAGCACCCCCCACAACCCCGAAAGGGACAAGTGGTAGAAAATAGATGGTAACAGAGCTTTTAAGAGGAGGTTACAAAACTCCACTGAGCTGCTGATGCATGACGTACAGGTGCAGTTAGCCTAAAGAAGGGTCTTTTGAAAAAGCGATTCTGGAAAATGATGTGAATTGAACCTCTGATGACTGTAGAAAGTGAGACCCACCTGGCATGCAAAGAAGTGTCCACTGATCTTGACGATGACCTGCTCGTTCTCGTCAGGAGTCTGGTCCCTGGGCACAACCACTTCAGCACATGTCAGGTTCTGTAACTCGTTAACCTGCGAACATCACAACAACGACTATTGTAAACGGATGATTTGATTCAAACCGCGTGTCTTTGTGAATTACCGTTTTGCCACCCTTGCCGATGACCCTCCCGGCAGCAAAGGAGGGAACCTTGATGTGGGCTTCCAGCTTCACCTCCTCCTTGGGTCCAAAGAAATTCTCCTCCTTCAGCTTGCCAAAGATGCGACACTGAGCCTGCAGCCAAACCATAGAATGAACACTGTCTTTTTCTGTGGAGTGACAGAAAATCCTACTGGCTATCAAGCGCCATGTGGGGCTACAACACCTTGAACTGAGCCTCTGGGGGGCCGACAATGATGACCATCCTCTGTTTGGGATCCATTCCTTCCGCAGGAGCAATCTGAAGGACAGACGGCGGTGTGAAACCTTCTGGCTTCCCCCAATTGCTCGATTGCGTCTAGCGTGTACTCGGCAGACTCACCTTGATAGAGGCTCCGGCAAAGTGTGACAGCTGCTTGATATGTTGACCCTGCTTTCCGATGATTGCTCCCACGGCAAGCGCGGGGATGAACAGGTGGACCGTCTCAGACTCCGGGTGTCCCTGGTGAGTAGGAACACATTGCTGTTAATTGGGACTGCGTGCACTCATTCATGCAACACACACTGCAATACAAGTAAATAAGCATTATGCATGTGTGGAATGTACTAGGGCGGGGCGATTCAACGAGATCGCAACAGACACCTACTATTAAAAAACAGGTTCAAGATGTTTCTTCTGTGTCGGAAGAAAGCAAAAGTATTGAAGCAACACACCTGCTCTCTGATAATCGAGCAACACAGGAAGTTATCACTTATCAGTGGGAGTGACACGCCAACAGCCAATCAGGAAACAGTGTCAACTATTACATTCGAAGGTAAAAATAGGTGCAGCCGAAAGCAAAAACATTGTGGCTAAAACCTTGAGAATATGGCACTTTTAGGGGCTTTTTAAAACCTTAGCCGTGCTCACCCTTTAATACACAGCTGTAACGTCTTGGCACTAAAAAAGCAGAAAATAGTTCTTAGGTTTCTTTGTTTACATTTTCACACATTGCACTATTTTCTTACACTTTGTATTTTTTACATTTTCCTTTTTTTTGCAATTTAATTTCAAGAGGTTATTTTAAGTTTTAGACGGGATTTTACTATTTTGTTTACATTGTTTGCCATACCTTGATAGCTGAGGGAGGTTACATGTCAAACAAATGCACTCCCTATTTAATATCAATAATTAATAATAAACTATATGGCAATAGTTTTCAGCCATATCGCCCAGCCCTGCAATGTATTACATTATAGAATTGCGTTAGTTCACATGAACAAAAGGACTCAAGCCGACAAGCGCATGCCAAAGCAACAGGTGGCGCTATGATTCCATTCAAAAAGCCGATGAGTAGTAATAAAAAAAAAAAATTAAAAAAAAGGTTCACATTGCAGAATTGGATGAGGAAAGCAGTTCTCCCATCTGTACAATAAAATTATCCTAAAAGCTAGTTTGCATATGTACAAAATATCGTGTGGAAAAATAGCCTTACTATGAAGTCTCTGAGGTGTTTTGAATTATTAATTTGATTCCACAAACAAATTAGTTTTATGCTTCAGGCTTACAGGCACAAAAGAGCTCAAATACAATAAGAAACTGTCATGCAAATTGCCACAGCACATAACTTGCTCCTCTTCAGAGACACAGCCGCTCTTTCCCAGGGCTCAAGTCAGCCACACTCCAAACATCATTGATTTTGGATGGAGACCAATACACCAATCCATACGCCCACTAAGGTCCAACAACTCCATCGTGCTTGTCTTTGTGTCGGAGATGCCTTTTCTCTCATTATGAAGCTGCTAGTGCCCTTGCTGCAGGTTAAAGGGCCCAGAAAGGCCTACAGGTGGAAGTGGAAGCTTAAGACAGTGACATGCAGACTACCCTGCCATGTCATCCCGCAGCAAGCAGCCACAAGCCGTGCAAAAGCTCTTTGGGGACGGTTGACTTACAGCCAGGGGCTGGCTACTGGCCGACATCATTGAAGCCCAAAATGGCCCCTCGGCCCCATAAGGACTGCACTACGGAAAGAAAAAGATAAGGCGTCGCCAGGAAGTGGGGACTACTAACATGGCAGAAGGCAATGCTCTGACCCAGAGCACGTCTACGACGCACGCCAATAAAAGGGATTGGAACAGAAAGGCCGTCACTTACGCCGAACGCTGAGCCGCCGGGACCAGGAGGGGGGACATGGGACATGGATGGACCCATGCCAGGCGTGCCGCTGGGAAACAGACCCAGAGCATTCAAGTTCAAGCCTGGGATCAGGTTAGACTGGAGCTGTGGAGAAACAAGTTCAGGTCAGGCCCACACAAAGACTGTCAGCTTTGGCGTGTGGATGAAACTGAGATGGTTATTTTGTGTTGTACGAAACGTGCAACATAATCTCATGTTTGGAAAGCGTACAAGAGAAAATGAAGGTAATGTACAAGTGCTGGTTTCATTTGATGCCGACCAAAAAGTCACAGACAAAAAAACAAAATAACTATTATGAAGTTTTCTGGGTGCTGATTTTTTTAAAGATAAAGTACACAATATTGAATACATGTGTATATTGATGTTGTGACTTGTAAAAATGCTACCAAGGCAGCTTGGGGCTGTTGCTTTTTCAGGCTACTATTGGGCAAAATGCATTTAACAGCTGTGGGGTTTTTTTTATACCTCTCATCATGTGGACAGACTTTTTTTCTTTCTGAAGTGTTTAAAAACAGTGGCACTATAACTCAGCTCAACAAATAAAAATCTAAGCATTACAGGTGCTTAACATATATGCATAGCAGCCATAACTTTAATGACTGTTGCGCTATAAACTCCTGCTCAGCCTTGACTGGCATCACAATTGAGATAACCGGTTGCAAGTATTATTGTGGTTTTTAGGCTATGTTCACGTTTGGATTTTTTTGTCCAATTCCATCTTTTTTGTCATCGTTTACATTAATAAAATTGGGAAGGCAATCTAACCTGCATGCAGACATGACTTAACAATGCCACGTACCGCAGTAAAGTAAACATGGCTTTCATTCCAGTGGGTCGTATTGCTGGCGCATTTGAGGCAATTTCAAAGATTTTGTGCAATCAAGGTCAACATTGTCTTAAGAGAATTGTTGCGTGTAGAACAGGGGTGGGCAAACTTTTTGGCTGAAGAGCCACATTTGGCTTTTGAATACGACAAACTGACCGGGCGAACAGATGATGCATTTCATATCCGTTGGAACTAGGAGTAGACTTTTCAAACATGGGCCTTTTAATGAGAATACATCTCTTTTCAACATTATCATAACAAAAAATAGTATTAAAGGGTTAACACTTACATTCTGTGTTGTTGATCACCCTTTTTTGCCAGTGTGTCCAAGTCTAGTATCAGTTTTGTTGTGCCAATTCTGAAAACAGGTGTTTGCTCAACTCTATTCTACAAACCCCGTTTCCATATGAGTTGGGAAATTGTGTTAGATGTAAATAAAAAAACGGAATACAATGATTTGCAAATAATTTTTAACCCATATTCAGTTGAATGCACTACAAAGACAAGTTATTTGATGTTCCAATTCATAAATTTTTTTTTTTTTTTGCAAATAATTAACTTAGAATTTCATGGCTGCAACACGTGCGAAAGTAGTTGGGAAAAGGCATGTTCACCACTGTGTTACATCACCTTTTCTTTTAAAAACACTCAAACGTTTGGGAACTGAGGACACTAATTGTTGAAGCTTTGAAAGTGGAATTCTTTCCCATTCTTGTTTTATGTAGAGCATCATTCGTTCAACAGTCCGCTTTCGAAATTTACGCTTCATAATGCAGCACACATTTTCGATGGGAGACAGGTCTGGACTGCAGGCGGACCAGGAAAGTACCCGCACTCTTTTTTTACAAAGCCCCGCTGTTGTAACACGTGCTGAATGTGGCTTGGCATTGTCTTGCTGAAATAAGCAGGGGCGTCCATGAAAAAGATGGCGCTTGGATGGCAGCATATGTTGTTCCAAAACCTGTATGCACCTTTCAGCATTAATGGTGAATTCACAGATGTGTAAGTTACCCATGCCTTGGGCACTCATGGACCCCCATACCATCACAGATGCTGGTTTTTGAACTTTGCGTCGATAACAGTCTGGATGGTTCGCTTCCCCTTTGGTCCGGATGACACAATGTCAAATATTTCCAAAAACACTTTGAAATGGGAACTCGTCAAACCACATAACACTTTTCCACTTTGCATCAGTCCATCTTAGATGATCGCGGGCCCAGAGAAGCCGGCGGCGTTTCTGGATGTGGTTGATAAATGGCTTACGCTTTGCATAGTAGAGCTTTAACTTGCACTTACAGATGTAGCGACAAACTTCATTTAGTGACAGTGGTTTTCTGAAGAGTTCCTGAGCCCATGTGGTGATATCCTTTAGAGATTGATGTCGGTTTTTGTTACAGTGCCGTCTGAGGGATCAAAGGTCACGGTCATTCAATGTTGTTTTCCGGCCATGACTCTTATGTGGAGTGATTTCTTCAGATTCTCTGAACCTTTTGATGATATTATGGACCGTAGATGTTGAAATCCCTAAATTTCTTGCAATTGCACTTTGAGAAACGTTCTTAAACTGACTATTTGCTCACGCAGTTGTGGACAAAGGGGTGTACCTCGCCCCATCCTTTCCTGTGAAAGACTGAGCATTTTCTGGGAAGCTGTTTTTATACTTAATCATGGCACCCACCTGTTACCAAATAGCCTGCACACCTGTGGGATGTTCCAAATAAGTGTTTGGTGAGCATTCCTCAACTTTATCAGTATTTAATGCCACCTTTCCCAACTTATTTGTCACATGTTGCTGGCATAAAATTCTAAAGTTGATTATTTGCAAAAAAAAAAACGTTTATGAGTTTGAACATCAAATATGTTGTCTTTGTAGCATATTCAACTGAATATGGGTTGAAAATGATTTGCAAATCATTGTATTTCGTTTATATTTACATCTAACACAATATCCCAACTCATATGGAAATGGGGTTTGTAATATTTGATGGGCCGGATTTAAGGAAGCAACAGGCTTAAGTGTGCCCATCCCCGGTGTAGAACATTAAGAAGGAAGAGGGCAAGCACTTTGGCTCTGGGATTTGAAGGACATTTGTTTCGACGTACACTCCAAAGAGTGTGTGGGCGAGCAGTCGGAGACAGGAGTGGCGGAACTTTGATTTGACTTCCTAAAACATTACTTTTCCACTCATTTGTCAACAGTCAACTGTTGCGAAGAATAACGTTTTACGCTATTTGATGACGTATTGGTCAGGTGAACGCGACTGGAGTGTTCAGGTCGCAGTCCAAGGAGGCCTGGACTTGAACTGGAAATTGCACTGTTCACATTGACATTAAAAATCAGATATAGGAAAATAAAACAGACCAAATTGACCTGCATTGTCTTTTTTTGCGACAATGAACACTCACGTTCATGGCAGCCATGTCGCTCTCATACGACTCTCTGATCTTCTTCATCACTTCCTCCTCTGCCCTCGCACACGCCTCAATGGTGCCCTTCACCGTGATGGTCCGCTCTGGGTTGTACAGGGTCAAGTCCTGCAGACTGGAAAGGGGCGAGCAGCAAAAGAGTAAACATCTGACAGTCTGCATGGCAACGAAAAACAAATCCATCTTACGGCGAGATTGTGATCTTGGTCCCAGTGTCCACCTCGATTTTCTTCAGGTTGCGTCCTTCTTTCCCGATTAATCTTCCGACAAAGGTGTTGTGTACGAGAACCTTCAGCGGGATCTCCTCAGTGCTGCATGAGACAAGCGTGTGGAGTTAAATTGCCCTTCATATTGAACATGAGCTGCCATAAGACCTCTGGTCTATTTTTAGGCTCTATGCAGCCTCTTTTCAATTCCACCACTGATAATAAAACCGTCTCAATGACCATGTGCAGCAATAATAAAGTGTGCAAACTCACAACTTCGTGTCAAGTGCTTCCTTCTGCATGATCTCCATGATGGTTTTGCAGGCGTTGGAACAGCCTTCAGCCGTGGAGTGAATGGTTATAGGTTTCTCGGCAGCACCTGCATTCTCTTTCCGATGGATGTCAATCCTGCAATGAAAGGATTTTAAGTGATGGCATTCCATAATTAAAGTGGGAAATTAGTTTATTTTTTCACTAACTTTGAGTGGGTCTGTTTGGTGACGTTGCGTATCGTCGCACCCTCCTTGCCGATGATGGCCCCGACGAACTGCGTGGGAACCAGCATGCGAAGAGGGATGTCTGACTGTACTTTGGGGCGGGCGCCCAGGCTCGGCGAGCCGGACCGTGGCGGCCCGCGGGCGTTGAACCCTCTCCGACCTCCTGGCGCAGGACCCTCTGGTGCGGCAGTCTCGTCTGGGATGTAAGATACTTTCAACGCGCTGTTTTCCATCATGGAGCCGTTGAGCTTCTCCATCGCTCTAGGAAACAAAACATGGCTGCTTTAATGAGAACAATATTTTGGGCTATTATTTAGGTTTGATAACTTTTTCTTAAAAATGTGCCCTATAATGCTGACATTAGCACTCATTTCATACTTCTGGACCTAAAAATCATATTTACAGGTACATTTCCACCCAAAACATGCTTATATTCCAACATTTTAGAAAAAACATTTGGGGCTCCAAAATGTAGGCGGGGCTTTCATCCGCCAGCTGAGAAGACTGGAGGCAATGTCGTATTGTGTAGTTTGTGTTTTGCTGGCATCTGCATCACAAATCAAATTTTCCAGCCGAATGTGAAGGAATAATCCAAAATGTATTGTTGCAGCAACTCAACTAAAGAAGGGAGCAGACTGCATACATTTCAAAATGACCGGGAAAGTGTGGAGCTCTCCTATCAAACTGGGACAGACCGGTTTCATTTGCATGAGTCAGACTTCAAAGAAAAGAGATGGACGTTTGGAGGGAAACAATTTAAAAGACTAGATAAATGCGATCCCATGTTTACGTCTTCTTCTACTGAGGTTTTCCTTGAAGAAATGCAAAAGCATGAGGAAACATGCTAGGGTTTTTATGGAAAATCAGCGGTTCTTTTATATTTCTTTTTGCTGATAATGTAAGTAATGATGTAATGATGAAAGTAATGATGGACCAGGGCGACACGTGTAATGAGGTGATGAAAAGAATAGTTTTATTTGTCTTCATCCACATCGTCTATGCAGGGGAGCGAGCTCCAGTTCTGTAGACACCAGGAGGCATCTCGAGTCTGGCGATGGAAAGGGGGTGTTCCAAGTACACCTAGTTAACATCTAAATGCAATTATGGGAAATGACTGCCAGATACATTTTCAGGAGCATCAAGAGAACTTGTCTGGTCAATATTCCATCATCTGAATTAAAATAAGTTAAAGTAGCAATGATTGTGTGTGTGTGTGTGTGTGTGAGAGAGTGAGACACACACACACACACACACACACACACGAGGTGTGGCAAGATTATTCTCTACATTTGACCCATCACCCTTGATCACCCCCTGGGAGGTGAAGGGAGCAGTCAGCAGCAGCGGTGGCTGCGCCCGTGAATCATTTTTGGTTATTTAACCCTCAATTCCAACCCATGATGCTGAGTGTCAAGAAGGGAGGTAATGGATGCTTTGGTGCTTTAACCTTTTGGATGAATAGAACTTTTCAGAATTGTTTTAATGCAACAGTATTTTGTGAAGAAGAAATTGTCATTTTACGGTTACATGGAGTTCTATTCCGATAAATACATTTATTTGTAGCTGCATGCAAAAAACGGTTCGTTTTGAGTGGCCAGAAACACTGCTTCCAGTGGGCACTGTCATATGACTCCGCTCCACCAATCCAAGTACAAATGACGCCTCACAGGGTTAAAAAAGTGACAGGACAACACAGCTCTTCGAGGTTTACTTTACAAACTATGAAAAACAACATTTATATCATCTATGTCGGTAGAAATATTTCACCCACAGAAATTCCAACGAGGGAAAACATGTTGCGGTAAGTTTTAGATGCTTTAACCCAGAGGTCGGGAACCTTTTTGGCTGAGAGAGCCAAGAATCCGAATATTTTAAAATGTATATCCATAAGAGCCATATCATTTTTTTTCAACACTGAACACACTTAAACGCGTGCATTTTAAGTAAGACCAACATTACTAGAGTATAATAGGTCTCTTATTCTTTGTAATAACATTGATATTCTGAAGCTAACTGTGGGGGGGGCGTGGCCTGCGGGCCTGCAGCGAAGCAGGGTGTGCCAGGACCGGCCTCGAAATCAGCGACAGGTGCGTAGAAAACCCACCTGGGCCTTGTTATCTAATCACCTGTCGCTCTGTTATAAGCAGCAGCCAGGAGGAGAGACAGGGTTGGACCTGGAGCCAGAGTGCGAGCGAGAACGAAAGAGAAAAAGACAATTGCTGGAAAGCAACTGAGAGACTTATTGAAAAATAAAAAAATATCGTAACCCTGAAACAGGCTTTCATGTCGGTGGTTGGTGGTCTGAAGAACCCTCAGGAGGGCAAGCCCTAAAAAAAATAATAATAAATAAAGTGCAGTAGAAAAAAAGATGGATGGATTCAAATGCATGAGCATGTTTAATATTGTGAATGTTATTTTTAACACTTTGATTACAAGTGGAATTAGTCATTACTTATTGTGTTAAGCAATGTTAGCTCAGATTTATCCGAGAGCCAGATGCAGTCATCAAAAGAGCCACATCTGGCTCTAGCCATAGGTTCCCTACCCTTGCTTTAACCAATTCTAACGTGACAAGTGACAATAATAAAATAGAATAGAATGTGCACACGCAGGGTTAGTGTCAGTCTCTCACATCTACACACACCTACTCTTGGGGAACTACTTTGAAATATAGCCAATAAATACATTCGGAACTTACTCTGTTTGTTACTCAGTCCTTGAGTGCCATGTTTTTCAGACTAAGGCACTCTTAACATTTTATTTTCTCCAAAATGGACAGTGCGCCTTATAACCTGGTGCGCCTAATGTACGTATTAATTCTGCTTGTGCTTACCGACCTCCAAGCAATTTCATTTGGTACATGGTGTAATGATAAGTGTGACCAATAGACGGCAGTCACACATAAGATACATGTGGACTGCAGGTTGATGTCGGCTTAATAGATGACGCTAGCAAGTACTCGTAAGCAACTAAGACCAAAACTGATGTTTCATTGAAAATGTAGAAGAGGGGTCTCAAACATGCGGCCCGCGCTTTGATATGACAATTTAATGTTGGTGCGGCCCGCGAGTTTAATATGAACGGCGCTTGACAGCGTCATACTTGTAAACGTCCCCAGTTTTCCCGGGAGACCCCTGAATTTCAGGGCACCAATTCTCTCGAAGCCCTTGTCAACTTTTACCAGATCAACAATATTCAGGGAGTGCCACAATGGCACTGCCTTTAGCGCCCCCTACATCCTGAACTGACAGCATGCAAGCCCAGGTATATGTTGCATCTGGCCATGTGAGACGCACGTATTTCATTGCAAAAAATATTTGATCAACAGCTACACACGTCACACTAAGGGTGGCCGTAAAAAAAACTTTTTAGACTGTTAAAAATATGTGCCAGACTGTGAACCCACACCAAACAAGAATGACAATCACATTTCGGGAGAACATCCGCATCGTAACACAACATAAACACACCAGAACAATTACCCAAAATCCCATGCAGACCTAACTCTTCCGAGCTACAATATACACAACCCTGCTTCCACCAACCCCCCACGCCTCCACCCTCCCTACTTGCGTCGGTTGAGGTGTTGTATATTGTAGCCCTGCAAGGTGTTCTGGGTATTTGTTCTCTTGTGTTAGTTATTTTATGGTGCGAAAATCCTCCCAAAAAGGGTTTGTCATTCTGGTTTGGTGTGGGTTCGGTGTGGCGCATATTTGTAACAGTCTTAAAGTTGTTTATACGGCACCGTCAGTGTGACTTGTATGGCTGTTGAACAAGTAAGTCTTGCAACCACTGATGGTGTTCTGCACAAGTCTCAACATGTTACAGAGCCGGCACATTGGTTATGTGATGTAAAAGCGTGCGCGACGAGCAGTAGTCCTCTTCTAGGGGGTGCGCGGACCCCTGGAGGTACTTGAAGGTATGCCAAAGGTCAAATGAGATTTATTAAAAACATTCTAAAAAACAGCAGCAATTCATAAATCCTCTATGTTTATTGAATAATACTTCAATGAAGTGTGAATGTAAGTTAATAAACTGCGGAAAAATAATAAAACAATCCAACATTCAGTTTTGACAGCTAGACTTTTTGTGGACATGTTCCATAAATATTGATTTTAAAGATTTATTTTTCTGTGAAGAAATGTTTAGAATGAAGTTCATGAATCCAGGCTCTCTATAACAATCCCCAAAGAGGGAACTTTAAGTTGATGATTACTTCTATGTGTAGAAATCTTTATTTATAATTGAATCACTTGTTTATTTTTCAACAAGTTTTTTTGTTATTTTTATATCTTTTTTTCCAAATAGTTAAAGAAAGACTACTACAAATGAGCAATATTTTGCACTGTTATAAAATATAATATAATCAGAAACTGATGACAGTGCTGTATTTTACTTCTTTATCTCTTTTTTTCAATCAAAATGCTTTGCTCTGATTAGGGGGTACTTGAATTAAAATAATGTTCACAGGGGGTACATCACTGAAAAAAGGTTGAGAACCACTGTTGTAGAGGACGTTAAAGGAAGTGCAGTCACGGCAGCCCTTAATAATGTCGGCCGGGTGAAAATTGGGAACATTTCGGGAGAATGGTTGAACCGGTAGATTGTCGGGAGGTGCACTGAAATTCAGGAGTCTCCTTGAAAAATCGTGATGATTGGAAAGTATGTTGCTAGGGCGGGAAAGCCATTCATAGAAGGTGAATTCATTAAAAAGTGCATGTTAGATTTTTTAAGAAATCTTTTCTTGCGGCCCAGCCTCACCCAGTCTCTGCATCCAGTGGCTCCCAGGTAAATTGAGTTTGAGACCCCTGATGTAGAACATTACACACTGCGCTCAAAAATCTGTCGGAATGTTCTAGTACGACTTTGGGAAGTTATGAAGGCGCACCGCTTGATGGGTTGTAGGAGCATTACAGGTAGTCAGGCGTACTGTGCTTCAACGTACAGTATTATGGTGTCTGCATAAGGACCCCCAAATGGCCCCTATTAGACATTCACTGGAGTTTTGTTTGGCAATATTATGCAAATCCAGTTCTTAATTTGTGGTACCTGCTGGTGTGTATTTGGGATCTGCATAAGTCCTGAACATTTGTGCGCGACCACCATTGGAGTCCGTGTCGTAATCAATAAGCTCCTCTTTCTCTATCCTGGGGCATTAATCCTCCGCTGTTGCCATTTTTAATATAAGGTAGTGTACACTTCTAACTTATATCCGTCAGTAGACTCGCTATGGAAGCGCTAAAAACTCGCGGTACAACAAAGACAGTGAAAAGACGCTGTCGAAGTGGAGGCACATAACAGTGCCCACAAAACATCGTATACTGAAGAGTCGGTCAGAAAGCGTCTTGAAGATGGTTGGTAAAACATCTATGCAACATTTTGACCAGCATGACATGTTATGCAGACCACAAGGAAGTGCTTACATGTAGAAACAAAATTAAAGTATGAGGTTTTTCATGTAGACCTGTATAGACACGCTCATCAGCAGTGCTCTTACAATCAGTGCACCCTATGGTCTGTAAAATACGGTAGTTTTTTTCAATGAACGCTTAATTACTTGGATGACTACGTTTACTTGAGTAAAGAAATAAAAGTAAGGTATTTTGCTACTCTATACCATCTTTTGCTGTTGACATGCGTATGATACAACCAGGGCCTTCCTATCATTTTTTGGAACATTAAAATTTTGCATGTTCAGTTAGCAGCAAACTGAGGTTTTCTGTATTCTTCCCAGCAATTGGACACCTGTTATTGTGCTCAGAAAAGCACGTCTTGGTCTTTCCAGACATGATTTCCGTCCAGAAAACGGTTCAAATATTAGGGACACTAACGTGCATTGCATGCAGATCATTGGGGATTTTTGTTCCGCAGCAAATCTTGAAGTGCACTTCACAGGCAAGCGAGAGGTTGGTGAACACTAGGGGGCACTAAAATGTCACATTAAACCCTGCTTGCATCCAACTCATTGGCATTCCAGTCAAGTTGGCTTTCGAGCATGTGTTAGACATCTATAGGCCAGAATAAGAGTTGATGCATGGATCGTGTACTCACAGCCTGGCCTGGTCCTTGGCTGTGTAGCGAACATTGACCACTGCAGTCTCCGTCTCAGTGTTGACTGTGAAGGAGCACACGGCGGAGCCACTTACTCGTTAGACCCAAGAAGTTACACGCATTCTACAAGGCAAAAACTGAATGTACCTTGTTCACAGCTCTCTACGGCACCATACTGAGCCAACATGCCATCCAGGACCTGCAGGAAAAGAAAAAGAAATCCATGAGGAAAAATTGTCAGCTTTGACTGGGACTTTTTGTTTGCCAGGAAAAGCCAGAAGAGCCGAGCCACAGCACTACGTCGAATATATAAATCGATACATATCTTGTGGCTCAAACTCAAACCTTTGTGGAAATCAATAGAGGCCCTTAAATCAGATTCCAGAGCTGTGACAAAAACTAGTGATATGACATTAGATCAGTGGTTCTTAACCTTGTTGGAGGTATCGAACCCCACCAGTTTCATATGTGCATTCAACGAACCTTTCTTTAGTGAAAAAAAATTATTTTTTTCAAATTCAAGACAAAGTTAGATGTTTTTGGTAACACTTTAGAATGGGGGACACATTATAAGTAACAAAGATTTCATTTAGAGTTATTTGGACAGTAGTGGAACATATTCTAAGTAATAAAGACTTATTTTAGAGTAATTTGGTTAGGGTTAGTGTCAGGGTTAGAGGGTTAGGGTTATACTGTAATAAGGCCATGCCGAATAAGGCATTAATAAGTACTTAATAATGACTAGTTAAGGTGAATGGTGAATATGTTCCCCATACTAAAGTGTTACCATGTTTTTTTTTTTACTGGTGCACAAAATGAACCGTGCATGAACATCACCTTGTTCAAACAACAAAACCCAACACAGTGCATAAACCCACAACAAAATACCCACCTGCAAATCAGTCAGTTGTTTCCGTATCCGTAATACGCCGATAGGGAGAAGTTTGTATTTACACAATGAGTCGGGTGTGTTTTGACCTCTGCCGAACCCCTGAGGCCGACTCACCAAACCCCTAGGGTTCGATCGAACCCAGGTTAAGAACCACTGCATTAGACGAAGTGCACTGAAAACTACAACCATGAAGAGAAGGTCTAACACTTAGAAAGTCAGCAGATTTATTCAAGCACTCGTTTTGCCTGACATTGGATTGTGTATTTCATGTTCTGCTGGGCGGGGCTTCAGTTTAAAATACAAACAAGACCAATTAAGACAATTATTCACGTAGGGGGAAGGAAGAAAAAAGTGGAGAGAGGCATCAAGATGGCTTGGAGCGCAGGAATTGAATTCATGGACGTGGTCAACTGCGGGCCAGAGGGGGAGCATGGGTTGCAAGACCTTTGACCATGCTCTGTTGAACCCGACACCACACCCCCAAAGTGCTCAAGCCCACTTCCCAGCCAACAAGACCCACCCACCCTCTCCTTTCGCACGCACACACACACACACACACACACACACACCTTGGCTGATCTGCCAACCAAGCAGCCTCCCGCCTCTCTGCCATGCCGACTGCGGACCATTGGCTTGCTCCTGCCACTCAACACCACGCCGGCTGCTGGCTGGTTGAGCCGCATGTCGCTGCGCGAGGGCCGGCCAATGGGAATGCAGGCCATTCAGGAAAAGGGTGGGGTGCATTCCAGCAGGAAGACAGGGCTGGAGGGGGGAGGGGAGCAAGCTCATGCTACACATTCTGTGAATCGGAGCACATGGTCGGGAAGGAAAGGGCTCCGGGCCCACCCACCTTACTACAACTTGGGAAGACGGCCGCACGCTCACGTTGAGGGCCTGCACGCACCATGACCCACTCCTATCTAGCTGATAAAATACGCACGAGGCCTTGGCGTCAAAAGATTAGCCTCTTCTTTTCTAAAGCCCTTCTCTCGAGGGAGAGGGAGACCTTTGTGTCACCTTTGGAGAAGGCAAACTACTCCCTGGGCCACATGCTAGCAACATGCGTAGACGTGGAGCTGCATGCGTAGGCGACTGCCAGCCCACCATATCTCTCTCTCTCTCTCTCTCTCTCACACACACACACACACACACACACACACACACACACACACACACACACACACACACACACACACACACACACACACACACACACACACACACACACACACACACACACACACACACACACACACACACACACACACACACACACACACACACACACACACACACGCAAACACACACACACGCAAACACACGCAAACACACGCAGCCCGTCTATGGACATTTGATCACAAGGAGCGAATCAGGCAGAAATTGGACAAATCCACAAGTCAGTTACCATGTGAACCACTTTCTTGAGGTCTCTACCGGTAACAATACTCCAAGCGTACACTGCACACACCAAATGATAGTGACAAGTATGGCAGGAGAGGTTCAAACGCACGTATGTGACCAAAGATTGGACCACACACACACTTTAACTGTTAAATATATCCCCAAAAACGCAAACGTGGAATCAATATTAAGGAATTATAAAATATATTGAAGTTCAGATGTAACACTTATTTGATGCAATAAACACACACACACCTAAGTCAGTGCTTTTTAGTTTTTTATTTAAATCAAGCAGTGTAGTAGTTAAAAATATTTTAGTGTCTTGTCTAAAAATGGTTAACCATATAAGAAATACAAAGATGGCATTGTAATTCCAACCCAGCTTGGGAGGACACTTTTGCTTCAGTTTGTTGGGGATTTAGCCTCAAACAATATTGACATGATGCTAGTGTATTGTAATAATGGTACTAGGGCTGCAGCTATACAGTAATACGTATATCCATTAGTTGTTCCATTAATTGGTTCAAACACTTTATAGCCTCATGCATATTTTAGGGAAAATGGTTAGAATAAAATGTGTTTCAGCTTGTCATAACACAAATGAATGCACATCAACAGTTTTACTCTGTATGTAGAAATGTGTCAAAGCTATCGTGACAAAGATGAATACAACTTTTAGTATTGCAGTATTGATGAATGTGCTCAAAAATACTTACACACTCAAGTTTTATTTTTATAATTAAAATAGACACTATTGGGGAAGTCGAAGAAACAAAACATGCAAAATAGTGGCTTTTCTAATAGTATTTTAGTATTTTCTTTTTTATTGGCCAAACTTTGATTGTTTTGAATACTGCTTTTTATTTTAAGATTTGTTTAAATTAAATGTGTGTAACAATCTATTCATTATCATTTCTGGCGGGCGTCGTGGCATCCTACTCTGTTCAGCGTTCCTTGAACGCACCATAAAAACTCCACTGTCTCATATTGCCCTGAGTAAGAAGGATCACTCTGTTCTAAGAGAACACAGCTTGTCGGTTCAATGTAAACAATCAAATATCTCAGTTGCTCAGACAGTAATGCGTTACACAAGTTCAGATCGGGGTATGTCGATTCTTAATGGTGAAAGTTGTTAATGTCTTTTGTTTACATGTTAGCATTTAAGCTAGCCCCAGTCAGTCAAAGTGCAGTCATCAGTGTTTTCTAATCATTTTGATCTACAAACTCAGATTTACTACAGTTATCTTTACAGTTTATTGTCGCATCAAAAAATATGTTAAATATATATTTTTAAAACTATGTGCTGCCCATTCACCACACCGCTTTCATTTTTGCTTTATTGCAGCAGCCTTTGTGGAAACTATATCAGTGTATTTTATGTTACAGGCACCCCGCGAGGTCCAGATGTGTTCTATGTTTAAGTACTTTCACTCAAACGATTAAACAAAACAGTATCAAAATCGAAGCTTTTTTCTAATCGAATTAAATCGATTAATCGCTCTAGCCTTAATTGCTACACAGCAATTTTTTTTTTTAAATTTCAAGCATAAAATGACTTAGTAGTTTAATTGTCTTGTGTTGATCCTTCAGATTCGAATAGCGTGTTACTGAAAATTGTATTTATCATGGCACACACATTTTACAATTAATTCCAATAAATTTGCCTATTCGAGGCAAGCTTATTGTTTTCTCAAATAAAAGGACTTTAGACTGTTGGAATTTTCCTGAGAACCAGCATCCTCTGCAGTGGACATTTGTTTGTAATTGGGCTGTCCAATGATTGTTATAATTTATTCCTAATCAGATTAATCACATTTTTTAAAATCTGATGGCTCTTGATTAATCACAGATGATTACTCTCTTTTATATTTAAAATTTGCTCAAGAAAAGACCCCGATATTTGTACACAAATACCATTTTATTGTCAGAATGTCATCCAGCAATGTTTCTAAACATTTTGCTTGAATGCATGTCATTAATCTGCACAAAACAAGCCAAGGTTTATCCCAAGTTATTTTAGGATGTATTTTGGAATGAAAGCACACCAGTCGGAGTCCCGTCACTCATTTTCGTACTGACATAAGATGGATGGATGGATAAAACTTTATGTGATCAACAATTGTATAGTAGTCAAGGTAAAAGTGTGTACGCTCAAAATAAATTGCATGATTAAACTAAGTGTGCTCATGATTAATGCAATCATTTTTTGATTAACCACAAGAGTTAACTCGTCCATTTTGAAAGCCCTATTTTTTAGTCTTTTTCATCACACATTTCAGGGGAAAAAAAAAAAAAAAAAAGCCCTATAACGCAAAAACGCTTGTTCACCAGAAGACATTTTATACTCCTTCCTAACCCGCATCACCTGCCCAACATGAAGTTATTTGATAAATGACGTCATTAGGATGGAGGGAAGGCAACAGTCTAACTTTGAGTTGCTAATAAAAAAAAAAAAAATCTATACAGTCCTAAGAACCAGGAAGGTAAATCCAAGAAATAAACAATGCAATTGATTCTCTTTCTCACACACACACACACACACACACACACACACACACACACACAGTGTTGAAAGACACTCCAACTGAACAAACTTATTTAACACAGAAAGTGAGCCAGTCTGCTTTGACGACTAATAACAGGATCCACTCAAAACACCTCCCAAAAAAATGAGCGTCACAATGTCAAATCATTTGTTCCAACCACAGTTGGCCCTGCTTAGTGTGCTCGCCTGGCCTAAGCCGAGCCATCTGCACACCAACGGAGCATGTGCTATATAGCCTGAGAAGAAGAACAAAATGACAGAGCGACAGAGGCCAGTTGGGGTGCACCATGGTGGCCTAAACCCTGCTAGCATTTAGCTAGCCTGCTAGCATTTAGCAGCCTGTTTGCACTCACCTCCCACTGCATGTCAGGCGGGATGTTCCTGATCTGGAGCTTGCAGCTCCTGTGGACAAGCAAACAAGAACACGAAGGACTGATGAATGGGTAAACATCTAATAGGTTCTTAATGGAGTTTTATTTGACAAAAGAGACAATATTTAGAGCAGAAACTAACATCATATCCCTGCAGCAGTCATACGAGAAACGTGTACAATTCGACCAGCAGGTGCGTACAGACACTTAATATAAGACACTGATTTGAAAAGGTTAAAAGCCAACCTATTTGGATGACAATAAAAAAAATATGGTGGGTAGCGCTGTAAACAAATGACTTAAGTCAATAATGTCGCCTTAAGCGAGCACATTAACAGGAGCCACCAGCTGTGTCGGGGGGGCCAACCTTCTGACATGAAGTCAGGACATGCGGAGGTCACATGACTCCGGAGGAGCAAAGGAGGCGTTTGGAGGAGTTTCACAAGTGTTTGTATAGAAAAAAAAAAAAAAAAAGGAGGCCACTCCAAAGTCCACGGCCGGTTGACAAACGTGAATGTACATATGGCGGCCTCATGTGCACACACTAAAACGCAAGATGTGATAACCCAAAAGCAGCTCCAGCAGGCTGTTCATCAAAAATAGAAATACACAAACTTCTAGGAATGTTTTTTTGTATAATAAATCAAACCAAGCTACAGGTTTTGTGTTATTGGAAAACTACCTCCCTATCTTACAATTATTTGATGAAATGTTTAACGTTCATATAGACTTAGACCAACTTTATTGATCCACAAGGGAAATTGTTCCACACAGTAGCTTAGTTAATGCCGGTATAAAGTAGACTAAAAATGTACCATAGTAGCAATATTAAATAGACAGTACGTTTTTGATTCCTTCAGGAAAATTTAAATTCCAGCAGAAGTGTACAGAATTGAGATCTAAATTAAAAAGTAAATAATGGGGGTATAAATGGAAATAAAATAGAAAATATCAGTACAATAAAAGCAAAAAAACAACAATAACAATAAAAATAGGACAATAAGAGAAACTAGGCAGTAGTGACCATGTTATGAAAATATATTACACTCTTATTGCAAAAAAATTTAATATTCACACCCCCCCACACACACACACAATATTAGACAAAAAGATCATATTAGTAACATTTTGGAATTAGAATTCATCATTATGGCTAAACTTGCTTAAGACCCACATTTGTACACAGGTTTTATTTGACTTTCATTTGTACAAAAGGTGCCAACAGTTTTATCTCAAGTTCTTTCAGGATGTATTTTGGAGTGAAAGCACACCAGTCGGAGTCTCCTGAGCGTATAGTGACTCAAGTAAAAGAGCTTGTTCGCTTAAAATACATGACATGATGGATCAAAGTGTGTTCCTGTGTCATTTTTGTTGATTAATCCCAGAAGTTAACTTGGTCATTTTCACAACCCTACTACTAAGTCTTGACCTTTTATCCACCTGAGAACCAGTGTCCTCTGCAGTGGACATTTGTGTTTTGCACAACATGGCTTTTTTTGTTTTTCCTCCCTCTCCAGAAATGTGCGGCTCTGACTAAAATGTCCACTGTGGAGGACACAGGTTCTCAGTAGGATATTAGAGTACATTTGGAGGAAGTTAGACCCTCCATGCAACAAAAAGTTTCCTGGTGAAGCAAAAACAACTTTTTCAATAAAACCCTGCCTTTTAAAAAAGTATATATGAAATGTATATTTATTGATGAATTCAATGAAAAGAAGATCAACGATGGGCTCCATTTGCCGCGTTTTCCACTCAACTCTAAATTGCGTAGAAAATTAACAGATAACCTCCAAGAGGAATTCCAGCCCTTTCCGGCCAACTGTGCACCATTCCTGGCTGATCCGCCTCCCCCTACCACCACTACCAGCCTCCGCCTCCCCACGCATTCTGTGTGCTCTGCATTGCGGTGGGAACGCCATGTGAACAGCGCAAATGCACCGGGGGCCGACATATAGCGCCACAGACAGAAGAAGTCAGCCGGGGTTAGCGCGGTGGGGGTTGGTGGGGATCCTCCATACATTCCCTGTGCAGACTCGGGCGAGCGGGGTGTGGTGGTGGCGCAGGCTGAAGGGGGCTGGTCAGGTTTCAGGGAAGGGTAACAAGGGCCCACTCTACCCTGTGGGGGTGGGGCCCTGTTTCCATGGACACGGACAAGTCTACTGACAGGAACATGGAGAGCTGGGTTAAAAGTGGGTGGGGGGGGCAAACACACGAGTGACTGCTTTGTCATGTGACCACCAAGCGGGGCTCCTTATCTACGTTGGAATAGGCTATAGCTTGAACACGCTCACCGCTGGGGTACAGAGTGAGAGAAACAAAAATGGCGGAGGTTGCATGAAGGTAGCAGCAGCACACAACAGGGGCCCACCCCCGAAGAGATACATTGAGGGCCCAGTGTTCGAGATGGATTCCCTTCGAACATTCCAAAGAGTTGACTTTCAGCAGCACGAGGTGACTCAACTGAAAGGACGGTTGCACATTTGGGTCTTTGCCTTCGCTGCCCACTTAAACCGCCATTGACTGAATAGTGAAATGTGGAAAAGGTAGACTAAGGCAACAAGGGGCCACATTCACAATCCTCACACGCTTCACCCCGCCAACCTTTTTTTTTTTTACACGCAGGTGGGCCCCACAGTGACCTTTTGACCCAAAATTCCCAAATCCACCGAGCATCTTTAGACTGTTGGCTTCTGTTCCATATTTCAAAACACATTAAAAAAACAAGTGTTAATTCAGAATATATACAAATAAATAACACACTTCCTATTATAGCCACGCCATCTTTTCCCCCTTGCACATGTGACTCTGCTGGCATTCTGGGATGTGCCTTCTGCATTTTATCCACCTCCTCGTGCACAAGTCACAAATCTGTCAAATTGTACATGGATTTTTTTCTTCCATTTTTTATGAATAAAAATATTTAAAAAAATGTGACTGACAGTATCAACCAGCATTTAACTTAAAAATTGCTTTTTTCTCTTGCGTGATTTATATGCATTTTGACTAAAATGGGAAAAGGATAAAAAAAAAATTTAAAAATCACAAATGGACACAAGTTATTTGTATTTTTCTAGAATCAAGTCTAAGAAGAGCAGACAATTTGGTCCCATGCATCACAATCCTTACTAATTCTTCTACCACATCGTTTTGCAACCCAAACTGGACCCACGCTTGCGTTTGTTCCTCCCTGCTTAAAGCACTTCCTTTTCCGAAGGAGACCAAAGGTTAAAGGCACCGTGATTGGCCAAGCCCCCTGCTCCCATCCCCCCAGCTGATATTTGCAGAATGCAAAGAATGGCTCAGCATGAGTGTGTGTGTGTGTGTGTGTGTGTGTATATATATATATATATATATACGTGTGTGTGTATTCAGTGTATTATCAATTAGTGCAATAGTTTGACGTGACAACGCTGAATAGGGTATAAAGGAGGGGGTGGAACTTGCTTGAAATAACACCATTTTGTGTAAAAGACTAGCACATAATAATTCATTCAAGACAAAATTTCAACCTTTAAAAACAAACCACAAAAATTACTGGACTCCAATACATTTTTTTTGGTCCTGACATGTCGTTTTTTTAAAACAGTAAAATGTACTCTTGAGTCCTAAAATGGGACTTTTGTATTTTACAATGTGCTGATAATTAAATCAAGCCACCACGTTAAATCAGTTTAAATAAAAATACGTATGAATGAGGCTGCTGGTGCTGAAAAAAAAAAAAAACACAGAAGCTAGTGTTTGGAAATACCTTCCAATCGTTAGTGTAGATCAGGTTTTGTGTGACTTTGGGCCCCGGGCTTCTAATTCTGTATGGTGTCTGGGAGTCCATCTCATGCATGAGCGAGAGAGAGACGCACATTGTGCAAAAGGAGAGGGCGGAAGGCAGCGTAGTGACGAGGAGATCCTTCAAATGGACGACTCCAGAAGGCCTGTGCTGCACGCGTGCCACCCCTCCTCCATGAGTGTGTTTTATTTGTATTTTACAAAACACTTTCTCATTTTGTTGCACTAGCTAAATGACAATTGAAGGGCATTATCTGTGCAGCCATGGCACTTTTTAAAATGGATCTCTGCATGGGGAGGAAAGAAAAGGTATTGACGGTTGAGCCTAAAGGCAGTTTTTTTTTTTTTAAGAGCACCCCAGTCTTGGCGAGAGAGGAGGGGGGGGGTTATCTACAACCATACGCCCCCTTTTCAATGACCCCCCCCACAACATTTAGGGGACACCTTAAAAAAACACCAAAAACTTTTGCTTGATTAAAATGAAAATGCTCACCTCTGGCGTTTTGGCACAGAATGTTCGACTTCCAGAAGTTTTCCATGGAGTTCAACTTTACCTATAAAATAAGGAGTGATTTGGATATTTTATAGAAGGAATACATTTGTGTGCTGTAAAAAAATACGTTCTTGAGGGAAAAAGGGGGCCACTGTGTGTTTCGTAGTTGGCCTACATTTGTGCAACACAATTAAACCACCTGGTGTGTAAGCATGGGCAAAATGGCCACACAAAAGCAGACGAGATGGTTCACAGAGAAGCTGATGACCTTTAACCCCGTGCAGGCACAACGCATTAAAGCAAATATTGCAAGAGAAGGTCTCACCTGAAAGAGTATCGATTGCCTTCATCGCGGTCTTCTCATCGGGACAGTCCACGAAGGCATAGCCGGTCTTGACCAGAAAAGGACCGGAGTGGGGGATCTTCCATTTGTCAAAGATAGTTTCGAAGTCCTCCTCGCTGGCCTCTGCGCTCACGTTGCCGATGTATAGCTTATTCATATTCACGCTCAGACCACCTCAACGCTTTCCACTGGGGGTCTGCAGTGTTCGGAGTAAAAAAAAAAAAAAAAATCAACAATTAAAAAAAAAAAAAAAAAAGGAAGATAGATTTAAATTGGCAGCCTTGGTTGCGCTCCCTCGTCGTCCCTCTTTCGCCGCGCAATAAATAAACACTTAATTATTAATCTTCCAAAACCACAACGAGTGGAGGGGGGGAAAAAGGAGGAGAAACTACTTTGAGTCTTTCTCCGAAAGCCTCTTTTGGGGGCGAAGAGACGGAGAATGTGACACACACGCTAAAGGCAGGCGCCCGCCTCTGCTGGGTCGACACAAGCAACAAGACGAAGAAGAGGAGGAGGAAGAGGAGGAAGGGGGAAATACGCCTTTTTTTTTTTTTTTTTTGGAATGAGCCACGTGTTCAAACTACAAATCAGCCCACACGTGAGGAATCCCAATTGCTCAATTAAGTGTTTGGGATAGAGGGGAAATTGCTCGGGAATCTGGGGTGGGGACCAGCGGCGGCGAAGGCGGCGGCGGCGGCGGCGAAGGGGAGTGGATGCGTTGAGGGGGGGGGGAGAGAAAAAAAATGGAGTATCTTTACGAGAATGGCGGCTCTGCCTCCTGATTGGTCGACGCGGCCATAGTAAAACACGCACGCGCGCGGGCACGGACGCGCGCATGTTGCTGCTAAGTGGACACAGAATGGAGGCGGGGCCATTCATAAATGAAATGACTCCACGCAGCCCCTGTTAATAGAAATATACAACGCGCCTTGTTCAAATATATCATTTCAAAAGGTACACTGACTTTTTTTAAGGGGGGGGTTTGCTATTTAAAGGCTTACTCAAACCCACTACTACGCACCACGCAGTCTGATAGTTTATATATCAATGATGAAATATTAACATTGCAACACATCCCACTAGGCCTTTTTAGTTTACTGAATTCGTCTTGAAAACGCCGTGTAATGATGACGTGTACGCAAGACGTCACGGGTTTTAAGGAAATATGAGCGCTGAACACACACACAGCTAAAAGTTGTCCGCTTTAACGGCATAATTACACAGTATTTTGGAGATCTGTGTTGCTGAATCTTTTGCAATTTGTTCAATTAATATTGGAGAAGTCACAATAGAAAGATGGAGTTGGGAAGCTTTCGCCTTTAGCCACACAAACACACGGTGATTCCTTGTTTAAAATTCCTGGAGGTGAAACTTTACTATGAATCACGACGGAATGTCAACCAGCAGGTTTCGGTCAGAAAATTATGGTAAAAAGTCACTTCTTACCGGAGAAAAGCTGAGCTTGCGCCATCCATAAAGTTCCCATCGACTCCCCTGAGAGATTGGCGTCAACACACCCGTGGACGTACACCTCCGACTAACAGGTACTATTTAACTCACTAAAACACTAGCAACACAATAGAAAGATAAGGGATTTCCCAGAACTATCCTAGTAAATGTCTCTAAAAACATCGGAATCCGTCCCAATGCAATCGCGTTTTTTTTTTTAAACTTGTTTTTTTTTAAACTTTTTTTTTATTAGTCCGTCACTATCAATATCCTCAAACACGAATCTTTCATCCTCGCTCAAATTAATGGGGAAATTGTCGTTTTCTCGGTCCGAATAGCACTTTCTGTTGGAGGCTCCCATTAAAAACAATGTGAATATGTGAGGAGCCCCCACACGTGTGACGTCATCGTCTGCGACTTCCGGTCGAGGCAGGGCTTTTCTCCAGTTGCGAACTTTATCGTTCTCTACTAAATCCTTTCAGCAAAAATAAGGCAATATTGCAAAATGATCAAGTACGACACATAGAATGGACCTGCTATCCCCGTTTAAATAAGAAAATCTCATTTCAGTAGACCTTTAAATGAGGGCGTCCATCCTGCCCTCCCCAAGTTACTCAAAGCCACCCCGAGTGCACCTTCACCTGAGTTATATGTACCGTATTTTTCTTCGTCACGCTTTCCTCGTTGGGCTACTTTAGCGGTGAACAGGGCGGCCCAATGTTGTCCGAACAAACAGGCAAACCATCCATCCGCGAGTTGCCGGCTGCCATACTGGCGTGGCAGGAAGGAGGGGGAGGGGCTAGAAAAACATGCTTAACGTATGGAAGGTGTTCTTTTTAATGGACATGTCTTGTGTGGTGTGCTGTCAAAGGTCACAGCACTAGGGTAAACACGGGCCTGTTGACTGTTGCCATGCACACAACGAGGATAATAAAACAACACAATTGCTTTTATGATGTCAGAGATTATTTTCTGTGACGTCAGTGCTTCTCAACCTTTTTTCAGTGATGTATCCCCTGTGAACTTTTTTTTTAAATTCAAGTACCCCCTAATCAGAGCAAAGCATTTTTGGTTGAAAAAAAGAGATAAAGATGTAAAATACAGCACTATGTCATCAGTTTCTGATTAATTAAATTGTATAACAGTGCAAAATATTGCTAATTTGTAGTGGTCTTTCTTGAACTATTTGGGAAAAAAAGATATAAAAATAACTAAAAACTTGTTGAAAAGTAAACAAGTGATTCAATTAAAAATAAAGATTTCTACACATAGAAGTAATCATCAACTTAAAGTGCCCTCTTTGGGGATTGTAATAGATATCCATCTTTATTCATGAACTTAATTCTAAACATTTCTTCACAAAAAAACAAAAATTTAACATCAATATTTATGGCACATGTCCACAAAAAATGTTGCTATCAACACTGAATATTGTATTGTTGTATTTCTTTTCACAGTTTATGAACTCACATTCATATTTTGTTGAAGAAATATTCGATAAACATATTTATAAAAGATTTTTGAATTGTTGCTATTTTTAGAATATTAAAAAAAAAATCTCAAGTACCCCTTAACCTGTGGGTTGTTGAAGGTATGCCAATTGGCATACCTTCAAGAACCCACAGGTGTACACGTACCCCCATTTGAGAACCACTGACGTAGATGACAGTGATGTCGAAGTGCAGCATATAGTTTTATTTACCAGGAGGGACGCTGCAAATAAACATGAAGGGAAATACGTCAATCAAAACTAAGCATGTTTATTTTGGAGTGTGTAGGTGTGTCTTTGATTGATTGATTGATTGATTGAAACTTGTATTAGTAGATTGCACAGTACAGTACATATTCCAAACAATTGACCACTAAATGGTAACACCCAAATAAGTTTTTCAACTAGTTTAAGTCGGGGTCCACGTTAATCAATTCATGGTAAATTAATATTTTGGCTGATGGATATATTGTGGGTCATTCCATTAATCAACCATTTATAGTGGCCAAACATGTTTCCCACTAAATTAACTGAAATATCTAAACATACTTGGATCAGTTTATATCTACTTTTTAATATGGCAAAAAATATGGCTAAAAACCTTTATATCAGGGGTCGGGAACCTTTTTAGCTGAGAGAGCCATGAAATCCAAATATTATAAAATGTATTTTTGTAAGAGCCACATAATATTGTTTTAACACTGAATACAAGGCGTGCACTTTTAAGTAAGACAAACATTTTTAGAGTATAGTAAGTCTCTCATTGTTTTTAATAACATTGTTATTCTGAAGCTAACCAATTATAAATAAAATGCTTATTTCCATTAATGCGACCCTCCTGTGCCTCAAAGGACAGCTGGGGTTGGCTGAGCCACCCGCAACCTTGAACAGGTGTGGTAGAAAACGGATGAATACCCCTGCTTTATATTATATGTATGCCTTGTTTTTTTATGGAATTTTTTGGACAACCCTAATATGTGCAAAGTGCCATAAATCTAAAACCCTCTATTGTACAGTGCTGTGCAATACGGGGTATATACCGTTCTGTAAGGGGGATGCAAAGCAGGGTAAACTATACAACAATGTAATTACAATAATGCCTTTCTAACAGTGTTAATGAAAACAAAGCGTTGGAATTGTAATACAATGATGCTGGGATATGACATAGTGTCACTTGTTGTGAGGTTTTAATTCAATTCCCGGTCAACAAACAGTATTAGAAAAACATGCACGACCTTAACAACACACGATTCATTAATTCACAGCGTTATTATTGAAAATATGTGGTGGTCCTGAGTGTATTTTATTGTCTGTTTTACAAGTATAACTATCCACGTGACAAGCTAAAGTGATCATTTTTCAAATGTTTGATTGGTTGAGACTTTTATTAGTAGATTGCACAGTACAGTACATAGTCCGTACAACTGACCACGAAATGGTAACACCCGAATAAGTTTTTCAACTTGTTTAAGTCAGGTTCCAAGTTAATCAATTCATGGTTGAAGCACAAAAAAATGCATTTAAAGGCATACTGAAATGAGATTTTCATATTTAAACGGGGATAGCGGGTCCATTCTATATACTTGATCATTTCGCGATATTGCCATATTCTTGCTGAAAGGATTTAGTAGAGAACATCTACGATAAAGTTTGCAACTGGAGAAAAGCCCTGCCTCTACCGGAAGTCGCAGACGATGACGTCACACGTGTGGGGGCTCCTCACATATTCACATTGTTTTTAATGGGAGCCTCCAACAAAAAGTTATATTCGGACCGAGAAAATGACAATTTCCCCATTAATTTGAGCGAGGATGAAAGATTTGTGTTTGCGGATATTGATAGCGACGGACTAGAAAAAAAACAAAAAAATAACATGATTGCATTGGGACGGATTCTGATGTTTTTAGAGACATTTACTAGGATAATTCTGGGAAATCCCTTATCTTTCTATTGTGTTGCTAGTGTTTTAGTGAGTTTAACAGTACCTGATAGTTGAAAGTGTACGTCCACGGGTGTTTTGACGTGCAGTGTCTCAGGGGAGTCGACGGCAGCTGTACGGACGGCACAAGCTCAGCTGATATCCGGTAAGTGGCGACTTTTTAACCACAATTTTCTCACAGAAACCTGCTGGTTGACATTCGGTCGGGAACCATGTTCGCTTGACCGCGTTCTGATCCATAGTAAAGTTTCAGCTCTGGGAATTTTAAACAAGGAATCACAGTGTGTTTGTGTGGCTAAAGGCGAAAGCTTCCCAACTCCATCTTTCTATTGTGACTTCTCCAATATTAATTGAACAAATTGCAAAAGATTCAGCAACACAGATCTCCAAAATACGGTGTAAATATGCCATTAAAAGCAGACGATTTTTAGCTGTGTGTGTGCGCACCGCTCATACTTCCTAAAAACCTGTGACGTCACGCGTACACGTCATCATTACACGACGTTTTCAATGAAAAAAGGCCCGGGAAATTTAAAATTGCAATTTAGTAAACTAAAAAGGCCGTATTGGCATGTGTTGCAATGTTAATATTTCATCATTGATATTTATACTATCAGACTGCGTGATGGGTAGTAGTGGGTTTCAGTAGGCATTTAAGGTGCTGTATGAGTAGTCTACATGACACATATATATATATATATATATATATATATATATATATATATATATATATACATATGGGTTATACTTGTATAGCGCTTTTCTACCTTCAAGGTACTCAAAGCGCTTTGACACTATTTCCACATTCACCCATTCACACACACATTCACACAATTATGGCGGGAGCTGCCATGCAAGGCCTTAACCACGACCCATCAGGAGCAAGGGTGAAGTGGACACAACGAACGTAACGAGGTTGTTATAAGGTGGGGATTGCACCAAGAACCCTCAGGTTGCTGGCACGTCCACTCTCCCAACTGCGCCACGCAGTCCCCACGTGTGTGTGTGTGTGTGTGTGTGTTACACTAAGACAAACAAGCACACACATGCACACAACTATAGCAATTGTTCTGCCACAGTAACATTATCTTTCATCATAGAATCAGTGTTAAGCATGTGTACAAAAAGAATCTTGAAGTCTTGAAATTGCTCATTCATTCATGTATTCGTAGCGGCCCAAAACAAATCAATTTGGACCACCAAAAATACCTTTTTAGTGCTACTTGTTTGTTTACCCCCGCTTATAATGGGACTGTCTTTGAATGTAGCTAGTCGTTAGAACGCTGTACAGTAGGTGGTGCTAGGCATCGTATATCTCCTTAAAAACTCGTAAGCACAGGGGTGACATAGAATAAGATGATTTAGCGCTTTGCTTCTCAATTATTTTCTTTTACATCCCACCTAGCAATAAGAAACACTTTTTTTGCGCACACACCCCACTCAGTAGCAACTATGAATAGTACAATTGGTCTGGGAAACGGTTATAAATACACCTCTGCATAACAATGTATCCTTACTAACATTTAGGACAAAAACAAAGAAATATAGATCAACTTATAACAAAGAATTATTAACATGTGTTTTTTGTCTGCAACAGAAACATTTATACTGTTATACAGTATGGTTCCATTGAGTTTTTGCTCACGTTAAAAAGTGAAAAAAAAGTTTGAAAAAACAAACAAAAAAACAAAACAATGTTGGGGCCCTTGAGTAAGTGAATCAAAGCGGGGCCATGTTGCCTTTCAGCGGGCTCCCTCCCGCACACCACTTGCTGCCCTCCGATTGGCCGCTGCTCCCAGCCAATCGGAGGGCAGCACGGCCGCTCCCACCGCCGCCTGTGGCTCGGCCTCAGCGCGCTCGTTGATTGGCTGCCGCCGAGCGACAATTCTATATGAAGCAGCCCGCCAATGATGCGTTTAAGTCCACGTTGAGCCCGTTGGACTTTGACACAAACTACACAAATCGAACGAAATACGAGTCGGGGAGGAAATTTCTTGACTTGTTTTTCTTTTCCACATCTCTAGCCCGTGTTTACATATGCTGCTATATGATCATTAAAACAAACAACGCCCTCTTTATTGCTCGGGGATAATACATTTAAATTGTGTACTCTCGGACGTGGGTCCTCCCGAGAACACGTTCTAAAAACTTTTTTGGGGGCCAGGTGTTGAAATCAATACATTATTAATAAAATCTCGTTGACATTACAACGTTGGCGCTGTAAGTCGACGCGGTTGTGTTTGCAGAAATTGTGAAGACTTATGTAGAGTGGAAGGGGCGCATATAGGTTGACTATATAGGCAGCCGCGGCCATGTTGTGCACGTCCACTTGAATGAAGTCATGCATGGCTGCAGCCTTGTTGTGTGCAAAGGCTCCATGTGCAGGAAGAGTGAATGTATCGCTGAGGAATGTACAGAACGTCTCCCCGCCTCCTCCGTGGCAGAACCCCCCCTTCCATGCACTCATTCCATAGGCTTGTGCTCTACCATTGACGTTGCAATAACTGCAAAAAAAAAGGCACACTTTGGGGGCTCTAAGGGTAGATTGTTGGCCTCACTCGTGTAAAAGTCGTCGCGTTTGGCTATTTTTTTTCTCTCGTCCCGCCCACAAATCCGGTGAGATGAGCTATATTTTGAAATGGGAATTGTTGTTGCTTAATGTATATGTTTTTTTTGGTAGATGTCAACAGAAGTGGTGAGAGTGAACGGACGCCATGTTGAGTCTTTTGAGTTAGGCGCCTTCTCGTCCTCGCTAATGCCGTTTAAAGTCGATTTCATGTCAAGAAATAACACCCATGCAAGTTAATTCAAGAGCCAAATGCAACAAACTAACTGGATGTTGGATTTGCTCCTCCATTTTTTGGGTGTGCTGCTCCATAAGCGTCCATGTTAGTAAAATGGCGGTGTGTGTGTGAGTGTGTGTGTTCGCCTTCTTCTTCCAAAACTCAAGCCTTGTTCAAAAAAAGGAGCTCAATCTCAACTTCTTTATATATTTCAATGTTTTTTATCAGCTTACATACGTTATCAAAAAATACTTGTTTTTCTTTTTGCTTTATTTTGGCTGATACGTATTGTTCTGGTTTTAATTTACATTGGGGTCAAGTTTTTAAATTAGCACAAAAATGTCATGGTATAATTCTAATTATTTAGTTTTGATTGGGCTGTTGGTTTAATCATGAAAGTTATTCACAAAGTGCAAAAATTCCACACGCTGAAGTGTTATTTGTAGAAAAAAAAGGGTATTTAAGTAATTTGACCTTCCCTGCTGCTTCTGTTTACCCTTTTCAACAGCTTTAGAAGATTCTTCACACTGTGATCTGTTATTAAAATTACTATTTTTTAAAGCAATAACTTTTTTGTAACCTTAGTGAGCCCCATAAGGAGGAGAAAGGTAGGCTGCTGCATCTTTTCACACTTTTATGTTTAGTGCAGCACCGTTAAATGAATGTGCAATGGGAATTGTGTTCATTAGACAGTTTAACTGTAAATATCAAGTATTATCTTGCATGTTCTGTTTGCTGATTCAATTTATAGGGTTTGAAACTGTATATTCTGGATTTAAATCTAATTAATGCATGCTCTATGGTATGCACAGGCCCTGAAGTTGGATGTGTTGGCTAGGAAAATGTTTGATAATCTAAATTTCATCTGTACTGAACACTTTTAAATGAAAGTAAGTTAAAATAAGGGATTTTTAACTAAGGAAAATGATATTCTTATAGTGTGAGTCATATATTAAAAAGGGGAATTTTGCACTGGAATATACCCAAAGGTTTTGACATGAGTCAGTAAACACAGGCCACTTTAGTTGCAAAATTAAGTTGAACTGTATTGTTGCTATGTTACAGCTAAAAGTGAAAGCACCTATTAGCTGTAACAAGGCTATTGTCCATTTAGGACGTATGGAACATTATGTTCCCTCTGCTTGCACACCGCAGCCCTTTTTGCAACCTTCCTGTACGTTCAGTTGAGCCCCGGATAGGAAGCTCAAATGTGATTTTATGTCACTAAATTAAAATTATCAACTAATATTACCTTTTTGGTCAGGTACCCAGCAAGTTGCAAATGTCATGCTTAAAACAGACAATGTTGTCATGCACTTGTCTCACACTTGTGACCCTTTGACGTTTGGGACTTGTCAAAATGCATCAGCCGTGATTACTAACCTCATTTGAATATGTTCAGGTAACAGCCAAGGCTTTAAAGTCATTTGCTACCTTGTTACATTTTTAAGTTTGTGTTGTTCAACTTTGCATTTAGCATGACACAATGAATTGATTAACGTGGACCCCAACTTAAACAAGTTGAAAAACTTATTCGGGTGTTACCATTTAGTGGTCAATTGTACGGAATATGTACTGTACTGTGCAATCTACTAATAAAAGTATCAATCAATCAAAACAAACAGGCATTGAATTTTGAGTATCTTGATAGAAAAGCGCTGTATAGATCAAATCCATTGTTTATTGCATAATGTTGCTTCTCCATATCTAACAGGTTCAAATAAAACCTTTGTGTATTTTTCTGATGTATGACAGTCAATAAAGTGAGACGACCAATAAAAATGTATTCCAGGTGTTTTTTCCACCTTGTTTTATTGGTGAATGTTGAATGTAAGGGTTGGTAAAGTTAAGAGACACTTATTAGCATGACATTAACCTCAAGTTGTGTGAACAACAGCCTGGCATGGGCTTTGTTGTCTTGTTTTCCCACCTCACCCACACATCCTTAACTCCCACACCCACAGGACTAAAATTGATTCTAATGCGTACAAGGGCCAGCTTTGAACGTCCATGCACAGAAACTATAGAAAAAAAAGAAGTGTGATCATAAAAGTATTTAAGAAGAGCGAAGCTTTACTTCTCCAAGCCAATGACCATCTCCAGACTAAAACTACAGAAAGAAATTCTTTGTTCTACTGTATGTAAACAACAATTCAAAAGGGAATAAAGTCATGCTGGTTGGAAAACAAGTGGAGGATCTCAGTAGCGTCCTGCAAAAAGAAAACACACTTTATACCAATCCTAACAGCTTTGATATAAACAGTGTTTGGGTGACACTTACGTGGGCTGTAGGAGCGAGACCGTGAGCGAGACCTGTATCTACCGTACTCCGGAGACGGGGAGTGCCTGCGACTGCATGGAGACATACGTGTTTTTAATGGCTGATAGCACAGCAACACATTGTCTCAAAAAGTTTGAATTACCTGTACCGATAGTCATATTCATCGTATCTATCGTATCGGTCGTTTCGATCGTATCTGTCGTTGTATCTGTCAGATCTGTCGTATCGGTCATTGTATCGGTCGTTATAGCGATCGTTGTATCGGTCCGATCTGTCGTATCGGTCGTTATTAGAGTCTCTTCCCCTGCGGCCACCACCATTGCTGTGCAAGTAAGAAGAACAAGAATGTGAAGTCTTGACTGGTAGGAGAGAAGGTGTTCAAAGTGACTGACTGAGTGGGTCTGCCCATGTAGATGCCAGGTGTGGGCGTGTGAGGCCGCTTGGTCAGTGAATAATCCACGCGGATGTTGCGCCCATCCAACTCCATGCCGTTGACTTGCTCCATCGCCTGAGACCAGAGGACAAGCATCAACATGAGTGTGACAAGACTGACACCTAGTGGTGCGTTTGAGTAGTCACGTCATAGAACTGCAGGCAGGAAAAAAAAAAGGGGAAAGTACTTGGATACAATTAAATTTATCTTCCAAAGAAAACAGTGGATGGAGTGCAAATCTGCATTGTATGAGTTATATTGGCACAAGGGTTTTCAAAGTGACCCAGAAGATTTGAAAGACGTTAGGGTCACTGTCATACTTTTTGTACACAAAAAACAATACAATGCAAATCAACATATATATATATATATATATATTTTAGGTCATTAGATACATTTACCATCTTTTCATTTTTTATCTCTAAAGCGCTTTGAAATGTGCTGTAAAATATACTTGCCTTGTCCAAACATAATTTCTTCACTCATTTTTTCACACCACTAACTCGAATTTTTGTTACTCAAAAATTTGTGAGAAATGTGTCCACATATTCATCATAACAGGAAATCATCAAAACCCAGGCTTTCGACCAAAGTAACAACCATCTCTTAACAAAATGTAGAAAGAGCAAACGCACCTCTTTGGAATCCTCAATTTTCTCAAAGTTAACAAAGGCGAAGCCCCTGGAGCGACCCGAGCGCTGGTCGAACACCACGTTGACCCCGGCCAGAGGGCCGTATCGTGAAAACACATCCCTCAGGTCTCGCTCGGTGGTGTACAAGCTCAGGCCGAACACCCCCAAACATGTGCTGGGATCAGGATTCTCCTGGAAAGGTCAACAGTACAGTTTTTTTGCTGATGATACAAACCCCGTTTCCATATGAGTTGGGAAATTGTTTTATATGTAAATATAAAAGGAATACAATGATTTGCCAATCATTTTCAACCCATATTCAGTCGAATATGCTACAAAGACAACATCTTTGATGTTCAAACTGATAAAAAAATTTTGGGGGGGCAAATAATCATTAACTTTACAATTTGATGCCAGCAACACGTGACAAAGAAGTTGAGAAATGTGGCAATAAATACTGATTAAGTTGAGGAATGCTCATCAAACACTTATTTTGAACATCCCACAGGTGTGCAGGCTCATTAGGAATAGGTGGGTGCCATGATTGGGTATAAAAGCAGCTTCCATGAAATGCTAAGTAATTCACAAACAAGGATGGGGCGAGGGTCACCAATTTGTAAGCAAATTGTCGAACAGTTTTAGAACAACATTTTTCAACGAGCTATTGCAAGGAATTTAGGGATTTTACCATCTACAGTCCGTAAAATCATCAAAAGGTTCAGAGAATCTGGAGAAATCACTGCACGTAAGCGATATTACGGACCTTTGATCCCTCAGGCGGTACTGCACCAAAAACCGACATCAGTGTGTAAAGGATATCACCACATGGGCTCAGGAACAACTCATAAAACCACTGTCAGTAACTACAGTTGGTCGCTACATCTGTAAGTGCAAGTTAAAACTCTACTATGCAAAGCGAGAGCCATTCATCAACAACACTCAGGAATGCCGCCGGCTTCGCTGGGCCCGAGCTAATCTATGATGGACTGATGGAAAGTGAAAAAGTGTCCAAATTTCAAATTATATTTGGAAACTGTGGACGTGGTGTCCTCCGGAACAAAGAGGAAAATAACCATCTGGATTGTTATAGGCGTGAAGTTCAAAAGCCAGCATCTGTGATGGTATGGGGGTGTATTAGTGCCCAAGGCATGGGTAACTTACACATCTGTGAAGGCACCATTAATGCTGAAAGGTCCATACAGGTTTTGGAGCAACATTTGTTGTCATACAAGCAACGTTATCATGGACCCTCTTGCTTATTTCAGCAAAACAATGCCAATCCACGTGTTACAACAGCGTGGCTTCATAGCAAAGGAGTGCGGGTCCAGACCTGCAGTCCAGACCTGTCTCCCATTGAAAATGTGTGGCGCATTATGAAGCGTAAAATACGACAACAAGACCCCGGACTGTTGAACAACTTAAACTGTACATCAAGCAAGAATGGTAAGGAATTCCACTTTCAAAGCTTCAACAATTAGTTTCCTCAGTTCCCAACTGTTTATTGAGTGTTATTAAAAGAAAAGGTGATGAAACACAGTGGTGAACATGCCCTTTCCCAACTACTTGGGCACGTGTTGCAGCCAAGAAATTTTAAGGTAATTATTTGCAAAAAAAATAAAGTTTATGTTTGAACATGAAATATCTTGTCTTTGTAGTGCATTCAATTGAACATGGGTTGAAAAGGATTTGCAAATCATTTGTATTCCGTTAATATTTACATCTAACACAATTTCCCAACTCATATGGAAACGGGGTTTGTATATGGTTTCTTTTCATCCAGTGCATACAACAAGCAAAAGTATCCACATCATCAAGTTTAGTCCTTACTCGGTACAAAAAAAGTAAGGTGATGCTTTGATGAGATGGCCCATCTTACAAAACCTTTTCTTCATCACAAGAAAAATTTGCACTGATAAGGCAATCATGGAATCCAATGAACCATTCATGTTTAGGTTAAAAACCATTTAAGTTGCATATGATTTAGTATACTTACAACAAAGTGCTTATGAGATACTCAGGCACTAAGCAGTATTGAATATTGTGCATATAGACTAACACTGTACAGTGGTAACTCAGTTTCTATTCCAAAAGTCAGACGAAGACCAAATCGTCTGAACACTGAAGCCATTTTCTCCACAAAGTGGATTAAATTAATCCGTGCAGATGTGAACACAAATACACGTTCAAAAAGATTGTTGTAGTTTTACATACAGAAAACAAAGCCAAATTCATATTCATGACAAATAGTCGGCCAGAGGGGAGCTTTAGGCTGTGAGGAAACAACTAGCCTGGATCAAGTCATATTTTCACCATCATGCCACTCCCAGACATTGATGCTGCTAAACACAGCTTCAATGCAGTCTTAAACGCATCTATTGTTCACAATTATTTTGAGAGACAAGACAAATGCTTTTTTGCATTCTGACATAAAAATCGGCTCGTTCTTGGCGGCTAACAATGCAGCTAAGTGAGCAACCAGTTCTCCCTCAAAATCACTAATTTAGAAGAAGACAACTACTGAGAGAGGTAAGATGGCTTGTACGTATGCACAACGCACAACACTGCAATAGGACACCAAAACATGAACAATCATATTACATTATGAACAATCATATTACATAAGCTGTAAAGTATTATTTCATGTTTTGCCAGACAGCGTATGTACTGTAGTTGTAATGACACGCAGTTTTCTGTTTGGCTTGTCTTCAAATTTCACATTTTGCAGCTTTGAGTCGATTTGCAGTTCCCCTTTAATTGATCGGAGAATGTGCAGGTATACCGATTGTTGTGATCAAGTGAATCTATATAATCCTTATGAAGTTTAATTTCGGTTGCGAGATATACATTCAAAATGTGTAGATTTTCAGCAGTTAAATTATGATACTTTTAGAGAGTGGGTGGAGCGTGGCTTCATATCCATATCAAATAAATATAATCCAAACAAGCAAGTGTTCAAAGTGTATAATTAAAACCCCCATAGGTCCCCTTTGATTCAATATTGTTTCACACCTTTAAGTGCCGTTGCTATCTTTGGCTACAATGTGGATTATCTTGCAGCCGTACTTTATAAAAAAGAGTGAGTCAGGAACGAGTGGGATTAATTGCAAATGAACTAGTTTGTTACTAAATCGATAATATACAAAATGTAGAAATATGACGA